>NC_037668.1:132088534-132251792 GCF_003255815.1 Theropithecus gelada
TCATATCCTTTGCCCACTTTTTGATGGGGTTGTTTGTTTTTTTCTTGTAAATTTGTTTGAGTTCTTTGTAGGTTCTGGATATTAGCCCTTTGTCAGATGAGTAGATTGCATAATATCAATAAATGCATTTAGCTAGTATATTGAAAGTGACTGTTGTAATTGGTTATTTTGAAAAGAACAATCTGGTCATTTCTAAAAGAATGTTATCACCTGTCTTCTTAGTGAAGGAAACAAAATGAAGAGGACACGTTGCTAGGGTTTTAAGAAGGAACTATAAAAACTGATAGAATGTGGATGAAGACAGATGGTTGAAAGGTAAATGGTAATAACCCAAGGTAAAAAGTACAGCAGAACAATAACATTCCTTAGAATATTCTCCTTTATCTGGCCTCATAACAATTCTAAAACTTGGTTCAAAAAGATTTGTTTATATAGTAGTTCTATTTTTAATTTTTTTGAGGAAACTTCCTACTGATTTTCATAATGCCTGTACTAATTTACATTTCTACCAGCAGTGTATACAAATTTGCTTTTCTTTGTATTCTTGCCAGTTTTATTTATTTATTTATTTTAGCCTTTTTGATAACAGCCATTCTAAATCAGTTGAGGAGGTAACTCATTATGGTTTTGATTTCTATTTCTCTAATGATTAGCGATGTTGAAATTTTTTATGTATCTGTTGGCCATTTGTATGTCTTGTGTGAGTATCTATTCAGGTCTTTTGCTCATTTTTAATCAAATTATTTATTCTTTTAGAATTGAGTTGTTTGAGTTCCTTGTAAACTCTGGATATTAACCCCTCGTCAGATGCATAGTGTGCAACGAATTTCTCCCATTCTGTAGGTTATCTCTTCACCTTATTAATCAATAAAAAAGTGTATATATATATTTTTTTCAGGGCCTCTATTTTGTTCATTGGTCTATGTGTAAAAAACATATGTATAAATAGTTTTTTATTGATTCATCTGTAGATGGGCATTTAGGTTGATTCCATATCTTGGCTATTGTGAATAGCACTGCAATAAACATGAGTAAGCAGATGTCTTTTTGGTACACTGATTTCACAGAGACCAATGAACAAAATAGAGGCCAATGAACAAAATAGAGGCCCTGAAAATATATCCATACTTTTACAGCCAACTGATTTTTGACAAAGGTGTCAAGAATACACATTGGGGAAAGGAGAGTCTCTTTAATAAACGGTGCTGGGAAAACAGGATATTCACATGCAGAAAATGACACTAGACCCCTATCTCTCACCGTGTATAAAAATCCACTCTAAATGGATTAAAGCAATAAATGCAAGACTCAAAACTGTAAAGCTATTAGAATATATATATATATATACACACACACATGCACACATATGTATGTCTATAATAGAATACTATTCATCCATAAAACAGAATGAAATGCTGTCATTTGCAACAAGTTGGATACTTGGATGTAACTGGAGGACATCATATTAAGTGAAATAAGTCAAGAAGAAAAAGACAAACACCACATGATCTCGGTCTTATGTGGAATCTCAAAAAGGGTATCATGGAAGTAGACAGTAGAATAATGGTTACCAGAGCCTGGGGAAGGTGGGAAAGGCAGAATCGAGAGAGGTCAATGAATGAGTACACAATTACAGTTAGACAGGAAGGATGTGTTGGGGTTTTATTACACAGTAAGTGACTATAGAAGATAATAATGTAGCGTATGTTTCAAGACTGCTGGAAGAGAAAACTTTAAATGTCACCACAAAGAAATAATAAACGTTTAAAGTGATGGATATGGTAACTATCCTGATTTGAGCATTATACTATGTATACATGCATTAAACCTTCACATTGTATCCCATAAATATGTACAATTATTATGTGTCAATTATACATTTTAAAAATTAAATTTAAAAAAGTTATAACAATTCCATAAAGTCTTTTTCCTATGTCAACTTAAAATAATTTTATTCTATTTAAAAAAAGTCTTCAATTATATTTATTTTGCAGTTATGAGTTTATTCCAGTAATACATTATTTGAGTTTTTTTTATTTTGGAACTTAGAAAAGCTATTAAAAATAAATTAATTGGAGTTTTTAATCTTTCAACATCCATGCTTAGCAGTGTGCGCTACAGTTAATGATTCTGTAGGCAGAATCAATTTTTAGTAACACGACAAAGAACATCTCTAGAAACAGATGAATTCTGTTTTGGAGTTATTTTTTTCTTCCTGCCTTTCTGACATACCTGACTTGGGCATCCACTAAGGATATTTCATCCCTTTCCTGGGACCATCACAAGCTAGAATCTGCAGGAAGCACTGTAAAGTGTGCTATAAATAAAATCAGAAAGCTTATGTTTGAATCTTATATTTGTCAATTAATATCACCTCTACATTGTAGAAAAATTGTTAACATTTTTTGAGAGTTGCTTTATGATTTTTGAGTAAGATGATAATAATAGTCATATCAATAATATGTACCATTAGTGAGCCTTTTCCATGTCCCTGCCACTGTGGTAAATACACATACTGTCTTATTTAAACCCCAACAATTATATGTGTTTGGTGTCATTTTTACATGCATGCTGTAGATGAGAAAACTGACACTCAGAAGTTATTTAAATTGTTCCAAGTCACAGGTCTAGTAAGCATTAGTCATATAAATCTAACCTGTACTGCTTGACTTCCAAGTCCATGCTTACAGCCACTACACTTTATATAAAGAAAACCCATTGTATAAAAGTATGAGATCTTTATGGACATTGGCCTACAACAGCTAAGGAGTGCTTTAGCTTGCTGTACATAAAATGTATGCCCTGATCTTTCTCTTATACTTTTTTCTGCTAGTAATTAAAACATTGTTTCAACTCTTGTCCCAAATTTAGAGATGTTTTATCTGCAACTTCTAGATTCACAAATGGCTAATCCAATAAACTGATAGAGGGATGAAAAAAATGTCAGAAATGAAATAAATCTTGCATCATCATGTAGCACATTTTAAACTACAGCCCTGATAAGAAAGTGCCCCCATTTTGGTCAGTGAGATCATTTTTAGAAATTCTAGGTAAAACAGAAATGAAACTAGCATCATCTGATACTACTGAAGGAGACACTTTGAGACAATCATAGACTAGTGATGCTACTTAAATTATACTCTTTGGATAAATACTGGGGAAATTGTATATTAACAACTATTGCAAGGGATACAAATATCTGTATCTGTAACTGTATCTGTAAATGAATTTCTACATTACATAGCTTCAATAACTTAGAAGCTCTTAGTCAAGGCAAGAGAGAAAGAAGGGATATATTTACGGAAATTTGAAGTATGGAGAGCAATAGAATGTAATGAGAGCACAATGGAGGGATAAATTATCAGGGAAATGTTTTGCTAAAGATGACATTTGAGTTAAACTTTGCTGAATAAGGAGGGTTTAATCAAGATATTAGGAACATTCTGCACACTTGCATGTGTAAAGCTTTTACAAGATATATAGTGCCTTGAAAAATGAACAACTCTTGGGATGACTGCCAAGGAAGGTTGCCAGTATTATTTAGGTTCATATTTTCTGCATCCCTTGAAAATAAACGTAAGCAGAAATGGTAGAATATAAGGTTCTCATAAGACTATATACACCTTGTATATTGTCCTAAAAATAAAATGGGACTTCATCCTAATATTAAGTAATAATACCGATATTCTCAATTTGCAGTTTATAAAGATGACCCTACCACAAGTTTGGATGATTACAAAAAAAATTGCAAACCAAGACACATGGTAAATTGTTTGTGTACTAATTTATTAAGAATAATTTGTTAGATATGTAATAAGTAAATTCTAATAGACACTACATTAAATCTTCATAATACATTTTTAAGTAATGAGTTTCTCATTTTTATAGATTAAAAAGGAACTGAGACCCAGCAAGGTTAGTTAAGAGACCTGTGGTCAAGTAATGGTGGGTTCAGGAATCACATACAACTTTCTTAACACCAATCTTTTATTCTTAATCTGTTAGTAAATTCAAAAACAAAGGACTTAATAAATGAATAAACTACCCCAGGGAGAGCAAAAAAACAAACAAGGAATTCTGAATATATGAATAAAATGTGAATACAATCTGGCAATTTTCTTTACATATTGAATTGCGTAGCCTGTAAAAGAATATTACTTCAAGTAAAAATCAAACCTCTATCTTTTAAAAATCTGTCAGAGAACAAAATGGAATTACTTGAAAATACTTTTATCCCAGAAATAACTTGTGTAATTTTCTGGGTTTAAAAAACAAATGAAAGGCTTAAAACAATAAAGTGTAACTGAACATAAAAGAAAAACTCGAACATAAATTCAATAGTTAGGTCGGAAATGTCGTTTATCAATATGAAGCATCCTCTGGAAAAGATGTTAATAATGGCTAATAAAAGTGGTCGCCAAGCACTTCTGAATATAAAATGTCATATAAAATTATTAATGATGACCATCACTGCAATTATATTTTTTAATTAGCACTCCTCGTATTAAAAAGCACTCCTCATATAAAAAGTTCAGAGAATTATAAAGACATTAATGCTGACAACATACCGAAAAGACAGCAAATATTGAATATTTATAATGAATCATAGAATGATCCAAGCTAATGTATAATTTTATGAAATTAGAATAATAGCTTCTCCTTTTATTCTTTCTATATGTTAATCAACTTATATAATGTCTTGAATAACAGGAAATATCCTTCTTAAAATATTGGCATAAAAATAATCTAGTCTTTTTTTCCCCAACTTTACTTTTTATTCTCTCAACTTTATTATGTAAAGATTCAAAGATGTAGGCAAACACATCACTAGAGCAAGATACCTCCACATGCCACCACTTTATTAAATAATTATTAAAAGATTATTATTACATGAGACTCATATGCTATGTCAAATGAATCTAAGATACGCAGACACATGAGCATTTTATTTCTTTATTTTGCCTACATAAAGATTTAATGATCTTACTATATTGACCACAATTTATTGGATTAGCAATGATGATGTATAAATAGAACCATTTATAGGCTAGATGCAAACAGTCCTGTAGCCTATAAAGTGACCTGGTATAAGCATTTTTCCCATTAGAAAAATCTTTGTAAAATACTATCTTAAGAAATTTAGTTTAGATACAAAAAAGGATCACAGACAATATAGAGGCAAATTAAGTAAAAGCTAAAAGTTAACGCAGAGGAAGTAAATCAAGAAGGATATTTAGAAAAATTCAGAGGCGGCCGGGCGCGGTGGCTCAAGCCTGTAATCCCAGCACTTTGGGAGGCCGAGACGGGCGGATCACGAGGTCAGGAGATCGAGACCATCCTGGCTAACGCGGTGAAACCCCGTCTCTACTAAAAAAAAAAAAATACAAAAAACTAACCGGGCGCGGTGGCCGGCGCCTGTAGTCCCAGCTACTCGGGAGGCTGAGGCAGGAGAATGGCGTAAACCCGGGAGGCGGAGCTTGCAGTGAGCTGAGATCCGGCCACTGCACTCCAGCCTGGGCGACAAAGCGAGACTCCGTCTCAAAAAAAAAAAAAAAGAAAAATTCAGAGGCAACAGATGTTGAGTCATTAAGTCACTAGGGTAGTAAATATCAGGTGTCCATTTGTAAAAACGAAGTGGGTAACTGGAGCCTCAGCTGAGTTTGTGAAATTACTGCTGAGACACTACAGTTGCTGTTAAATCCAAAATTGCAATGATATACTTTGGTTGTTTGTGAGAATTGACTCTGACTCTTAATATACTTTTCTTTGTTTCCTTACATTTTTGTCTTTATCTACTAATAAGTCCTATCCCTGGAAATAACCTACATATATCTTTGGGCCTTCTGAACTGAAAGACACTAAAACAAACTCCTTAATACTCCATGGTTTTACACATTTTCAGTTCTTGCAAGTGTCTTACGCTACTTGTCTCAGAACTGGAAATGTGATATAACTCTCTCTAACTCTGATCCTCAAATAGAGGAGATATTATACCCTTTTTTTAATGAAATATTTATTGAGGAATTAATTATAGTCCCGTAGCTTTTCTCCAGGATGATATAATTCATGTCTAATAGGGAAAAAATCAAGTTGTTATAATAATAATACAACGTGTTATGTGCTATAGTAGATCATGCTTTTAATGATGTGACAACAAAAAGGTAAATAACCCTTTTTAGTGAGTCAGGAGAGGGTAATATGAGCTATATAAATGTATGCTTGATCTAAAGCAAATATGTAGGAAATTGATATGCTCATGAGTAAGTGGTGACTTATCATGGAACTTTTATTCTTTGTCAGAGGAATATTCAGAGTTAAGGGGTTGTGAAAGGAGGATAATATTTTTTTAAAAATGGTGGAAAACCGTCAGTGTTTGCATTTTATGTAAAGAAAAGAAAACAGAAAAATAGAGACCTCGAGTTATTTTTATTTGACTGGATAACATAGCTTTGCTACAAAACGATCCTACCATTTTAGGTCATTTGTAAAAGAAGAACTAGTTTGTGCAATGATTTGAACTACGTATTACTCCATAGCTAGGTATTGTTGCCTTGTTAAATGTGTTTCTTTTGAATCCTCTCTCTTATGGCCTTTTATAGACTTAATTGATTTCAATTGACTATACTGGAGTAATATGTTATTGGGTTTGATTTTAAAAAAAACCCAAATAGTAAAGAAAAACACTGATAAACATGAATTTTCATGCATCGAGATTTTGGACAGATTCTAAAGAAAGTGACGGTTAAATGTTCTCACATGTTAAAACAAACAAACAAACAAAACAACAACAACAACAACAAAAAAACAAGATCCTAGATTATTTACACAGATTTTGATCACAAGTGGCCCTAAACTGCTTTTGAGACTTGCATTCCTGCATCTACTTCCGGATTATGGGTGGATAAAGATAATCATGAAGAAAGATTGGCCGTGAGAGTTTCTTTGGGAATTTGGTTAGAAAACCATGAGTTTGAGGATGTGTAACCATTCTCCAATGCCCAAAACTAGCCTTTATCTAAAAGCAAATAGGAGAAGACATGGTTCAAGAGAGTGACTCGTAGTGTATAAAATATGTACCCTGAAATTTGGAAGACCACAAAATTGGAATTAGACCCTTGATAGAAACATTTGAATGCGGACATGATTAGAACTGACTTTAATAGGAGAACAGAAAAAGAAAATTGAGATTCAAGAGTTTGGGAGAATAACTCCATTTTCTCCTGGGCCAGACTGAATATTGTGGAAGATGTTTGGGCATGAATCATTTTGAAGGGATTTCAGGCCTGCCACAGCAAGACTTACAGGCTATATGGAGACGCAGAGAGAGGAGTCATAAGCAATCAGGTGGGTAATTGTGCTAGAGAATAGTGCAGTGAAAATTTTTGATACGTGTCTCTGAAGAACCCAAAAAGTGTCGTTGAGAGTAAGAGATTAAGCAGCTAAAAATTAATATAAAGCCAGTAAACTTCAGAGAAGAAAAGGTTGGTTGGCCTTGCCTTACTTTTTGCCAAGAATGATAGATCTAAATTAATTAAATTAGTATCAAATGGAATGGAATAGAGCTTAGAAACAGACTCATACATATTTAGAACATTTTATGTCTGACAAAAGTTGCACAGTAGATTGTTGGGAAGATAACAGAATATTTAATAAATGGTGTTGGAAAAACTAGGTATTCATAGGAAGGAAAAAAAGAGAAAATATTAGACCACAACTACCTAAAATCAAAGAGCTTCAGGGTTATAGAAATATGAAAGAAAAAACTGTAGAGCTCATAAAAGTAGGTTTGAGAATGTCATGCTGAAACTATGGTAGTGAAGATTTTCTTATACAAGAGTCAAAAGGCACTAACCACAAATAAATAATAACTATGTTTTAAAAAACATGTGTTTATTAAAATATGCCATAAAATTTAAAAGAAATCACTAAATGAGAAAATATTCACAAGTAACCTACAAAGTTACACAATATATTATAAATTATTGCCAATTAATGAAAAAGACAAAATCTATTAACAAATTATAGGATATTTCTACAAGCATTTGAATAGAGAAAACTCAATCGGTCTATAAACATAGCAAATATTATTCATACTCATTCACCATTAGGAAAACATACATTAATAATCAGGAAAGTCCACATTGAAACTATGTAAGATATGATTATACATTCACTAGATCAACAAAAGTTTTTAAGAAGTATAATGGTACTGTGGTCAAGGACATGGCAAATGGGAATTCTTATACCATGAGAGGAATATATAGTGTTAAAACTATTTTGGAAAACTAGTTTGGCATTTTTTAGTAAAGTTGATATAAACGTATTATATGGTCTAGCAACTCCTTTCTTGGGTAGGGAAACTTTCACCATACACCAGAAGGCAGGTATAAGAAGTCATAGTCACTTTGTTCATAATAACCCTGCAACTCCAGAGGCAGACCTCAGACACAGGACCAAACTGAGGACTAGTCAAACCTGGGTCTGGGATGGAAGGTCTGCGATGGAAGCACCCCCAAATAGACGCTCCCACCAAGGTGCCATGTTTGTTTACCATTGCCATGGAAAGGCCAAGAAATTACCACACCTGTCCATGCAATGATCTGACAACTTAGAAGTTACCACCCCTTTTCTAGAAATTTCTACATAGATTGCCTCCTAATTTGCATATAATTAAAAGTGGGTATAAATACAACTGCAGAATTGCTTCTGAGATTCTACATTCAGCACACTGCCTAAGAGGTTGTCTTGCTCTACAGGAGCAGTCACAGAACAGTAACACCGCTGGAGCTGTAACACTACCACTTCTTGAGTAAAATTCTTTTTTACCACTGGCTCACTCTTGAGTTCTTCCCTGGGTGAAGCCAGGAATCCTCCCAAACTAAGCCCCAGTTTGGGGCTCACCTTTCCTGCATCAGTTCCAAATTATAAACAATCACTAGTTGATCAATAACAGAATGAAATTAAAATGGGCTATATTATTAATATGACAAAAAGTCCAGCAATGCATACAACTGAATAGCTATTCCCAAAAGCATGGATGAATCTCATAAAAGTAATGTAGAGAAAAACAAGCATAAAAATAACACATAGTCTGTGACATCATTTATGAAAAGTTGGCAAAGCTATATTTTAGAACACATTTAGAGGAATCAAGATATTTTTTAAAAAATATGTAGACAAAAAAATAGATTAAAAGGAGGATAGTGGTTACCTATATGAGGAGGGAGGATGTATCAGTCTAGGAGTAAACAGAGAACATTGGGCATTGCTTGTTTTGTTTTGTTTTGTTTTTAACTTAGGTGGTGATTACAAGAGTAATCCTTTTAAAATTATTTTTAAGTGTTGCATATATATTTTATGTACTTTTATGCATGTGTACTTTACAGTTAACATTTTTTAAAAACCTAGAGGATTAAGTTACTTAGTGTTTCAGTGTGTATAAGCAGTTTATCAAAATTCATTTCCTCCTCTTTCTGGAGAAATCCTATGCTTCATTTCTCATACTTGATTACGGTTAAGAACGGGTATTTAACAACATTCTGAACAATAGAATGTGGGTGGAAGTGATGTGTAGGACTCTAATGATTGGTACATAATTATTTCCCATCTGTACTTCATGCTTTTTTTCTCTTTCAGCTGACTTTAATAGAAACAGCACCCAGCAAGACCTTCATATATACCAGGTGAAGTTGCAAAACCAATAGCATCTTGAATGGTCCTGTATGATTGTGTGTATGATGGGCAGTTTCTACTGTGTTTAAATATATTAATCTGCTCTAATACACATAATATCTGAAAATATTCAAAAAATTTGAAAAAATATATTTATAGATTTCATATTTGCCTAAAACTCTCTTTTAACACTTAATTTTCATAGCCACTAAATTAATCATGTTTTTAAATTAAAAGCAAATATAGTGTCAATCTTCACTTTTAGAGATAGCTAGATAGCTATACTTTTAGGAAAAAACTTTATTACATAATTTTTATATTATTGTAATCTATTAGAAGCTTTTGGTGTTTTTTGTTATTTTATTTATTTATTTATTTATTTATTTATTTATTTATTTATTTATTTAATTTTACTTTAAGTTCTGGGATACATGTGCAGAACGTGCGGGTTTGTTACATAGGTGTACATGTGCCATGGTGGTTTGCTGCACCCATCAACCCGTCATCTAGGTTTTAAGGCCCACATACATTAAGTATTTCTCTTAATGCTATCCCTCCCCTTGCCCCTAACCACCTGACAGGCCCCGGTGTGTGCTGTTCCCCTCCCTGTGTCCATGTGTTCTCATTGTTCAACTCCCACTTATGAATGAGAACATGCAGTGTTTGGTTTTCTGTTCCTGGTTTAGTTTGATGAGAATGATGGTTTCCAGCTTCATCCATGTCCCTGCAAAGGACATGAACTCATTCTCCTTTATGGCTGCATAGTATTCCATGGTGTATATGTGCCACATTTTCGTTATCCAGTCTGTCATTGATGGATATTTGATTTGTTTATAAGTCTTTGCTATTGTAAATTCTGTGGCAATAAACATATATATGCCTGTGTTATATAGTAGAATGACTTATAATCATTTGGGTATATACCCAGTAATGGAATTGCTGGATCAAATGGTATTTCTGGTTCTAGATCCTTGAAGAATTGCCAGACTGTCTTTCACAATGGTAGAACTAATTTACACTTTCACCAAAAGTGTAAGAGCATTTGTATTTTTTCACATTCTCTCCTGCATCTGTTGTTTCCTGACTTTTTAATGATCTCCATTCTAACTGATGTGAGATGTTATCTCACTGTGGTTGTGACTTGCATTACACTAATGACCAGTGATGATGAGATATTTTTCATGTTTGTTTGTTGCATAATATCTTCTTTTGAGAGGTGTCTGTTCATATCCTTCACTTACTTTTTGGTGAGGTTGTTTGTTTTTTTCCTGTACATTTGTATAAGTTGTTTGTAGGTTCTGGATATTAGACCTTTGTCTGATGAATAGATTACAAACATTTTCTACCATTCTGTAGGTTGCCTGTTCACTCTGATGATAGTTTCTTTTACTGTGCAGAAGCTCTTTAGTTTAATTACATGTCATTTGTCAGTTTTGGCTTTGTTGCCATTGCTTTTGGTGTTTTAGTCATGAAGTCCTTGCTCATGCCTGTGTCCTGAATGGTAATGCCTAAGTTTTCTTCTAGAATTTTTATAGTTTTAGGCATTGTGTTTAAGTCTTTAACCCATTTTGGGTTAATTTTTATGTAAGGTTTAAGGAAGGGGTCCAGTTTCTGTTTTCTGCTTACGGCTAGCCAATTTTTTCAAAACAATTTATTAAATAGGGAATCCTTTCCCATTGCTTGTTTTTGTTACGTTTGTCAAAGATCAGATGGTTGTAGATGAGTGGTGTTATTTCTGAGGCCTCTGTTCTGCTCCATTGGTCTATATATCTGTTTTGGTACCAGTATCCTGCCCTTTGGGTTACTGTAGCCTTGTAGTATACTTTCAATCAGGTGGTGTGATGTCTCCAGCTTTGTTCTTTTTGTTTAGGATTATCTTGGTTATGCAGGCTCTTTTTTGGTTCCATATGAAATTTAAAGTAGTTTTTTCTAATTCTGTGAAGAAGGTCAATGGTAGCTTGATGGGAATAGCAATTAATCTATATATTACTTTGGGCAGTATGGCCATTTTCATGATATTTATTCTTCCTATCCATAAGTATGGAATGTTTTTCCATTTATTTGCGTCCTCTCTTACTTCCTTAAGCAGTGGTTTGTAGTTCTTGAAGAGGTCCTTCATGTCCCTTGTAAGTTGTATTCCTAGGTATTTTATTCTCTTTGTAGCCATTATGAATGAGAGTTCACTCATGATTTGGCTCTCTGACTATTATTGGTGTATAGGAATGCTTGTAATTTCTGCACATTTATTTTGTATCCTGAGACTTGGCTGAATTTACTTATCACCTTAAGGAATTTTTCGGTTGAGACGATGAGGTTGTCTAAATATACAAACCTGTCATCTGCAAACAGAGACAATTTGACTTCCTCTTTTCCTATTTGAATATCCTTTATTTCCTTCTCTTACCTCATTGCCCTGGCCAGATTCTAACACTGTGTTGAACAGGAATGGTGAGAGAGGGCATCCTTGTCTTGTGCTGGTTTTCAAAGGGAATGCTTCCAACTTTTGCCCATTCGATATGATATTGCCTATGGGTTTGTCATTAATAGCTCTTATTATTTTGAGATATGTTTCATCAATACCTACTTTATTGAGTGTATTCAGCATGAAGGATGTTGAATTTTATCAAAGGTCTATTCTGCATCTATTGAGATAATTACGCAGCTTTTGTCTTTGGTTTTGCTTATGTGATGGATTATGTTTATTGATTGACATACATTGAAGGAGCCTTGCATTCCAGGGATGAAGCCAACTTGATTGTGGTGTATAAGAATTTTGATGTATTGTTGGACTTGGTTTGCCAGTATTTTATTGAGGATTTTCACAACCATGTTCATTAGGGATATTGGCCTGAGATTTTCTTTTTTTGTAGTGTCCTTGCCAGGTTTTGGTATCAGGATGATGCTGGTCTCATAAAATGAGTTAGGGAGGAGTCCCTCTTCTTCTATTGTTTGGAATAGTTTCAGAAGGAATGGTACCATCTCCTCTTTGTAACTCTTGTAGAATTCAGCTATGCATCCATCTGGTCCTGGGCTGTTTTTGGTTGGTAGGCTATTAATTACTGCCTCAATTTCAGAACTTGTTTTTCGTCTATTCAGAGATTCTACTTCTTCCTGGTTTAGTCTTGAGAGGGTGTAAGTGTCCAGGAATTTATCCATTTCTTCTAGGTTTTCTAGTTTATTTGCATAAAGGTGTTTATAGTATTCTTTCATGGTAGTTTGTATTCCTGTGGGGTCAGTGGTGATATCCCTTTATTCTTTTTTATGGTGGCTATTTGATTTTTCTCTATTTTCTTCTTTATTAGTCTGGCTAGTGTTCTATTGTTAATCTTTTCAAAAAACCAGCCCCTGGATTCATTGATTTTTTTAAGGGCTTTTGTGTCTCTATCTCCTTCAGTTCTGCTTTGATCTTATTTCTTGTCTTCTGCTAGCTTTTGAATTTGTTTTCTCTTGTTTCTCTAGTTCTTTTAATTGTGATGCTAGAGTGCCGATTTTAGAACTTTCCCACTTTCCAATGTGGGCATTTAGTGCTATAAATTTCTCTCTAAATACTGCTTTAGCTGTATCCCAGATATTCTGGTATGTTGTGTCTTTGTTCTCATTTGTTTCAAAGAACTTAATTATTTCTGCTATAAATTCGTTTTTTACCCAGTAGTCACTCAGGAGCATGTTGTTCAGTTTCCATGTAGTTGTGCAGTTTTTAGTGAGTCTCTTCATCCTGAGTTCTAATTTGATTGCATTGTGGTCTGAGAGACTGCTTGTTATGATTCCCTTTATTTTGCATTTGCTGAGGAGTGTTTTACATCCAATTAGGTGGTCGATTTTAGAATAAGTGCTATGTGGTGCTAGGAAGAATGTATATTCTGTTAACTTGGGGTGGAGTGTTCTGTAGATGTCTATTACATCTGCTTGGACCAGAGCTGAGTTCAAGCCCTGAATATCCTTATTAGTTTTTCGTCTCGTTGATCTGCATGATATTGACAGTGGAGTGTTAAAGTTTGGCACTGTTATTGTGTGGAAGTCTAAGTCTCTTTGTAGATCTCCAAAAACTTGTTTTATGAACCTGAGATCTTCTGTATTGGTTGCACACGTATTTGGGATATTTACCTCTTCATGTTGCATTGCTTCCTTTACCATTATATAATGCCCTCTTTTGTCTTTTTTGATCTTTGTTGATTTAAAGTCTGTTTTATCAGAGACTAGAATTGTAACCCTTGTTTTTTTTTTTTTTTTTTTTGCTTTCCATTTCCTTGGTAAATATTCCTCCATCCCTTTATTTTGAGCCTACGTGTGTCTTTTCCTGTGGCATGGGTCTCCTGAATACAGCACACCAATGGGTCTTGACTCCATCCAATTTGCCAGTCTGTGTCTTTTAATTGGGGCATTTAGCTTATTTACATTTAAGGTTAATATTGTTATGTGTGAATTTGATCCCATCATCATGCTGCTAGCTGGTTATTTTGCACTTTAGTTGATGAAGTTTCTTCATAGTGACATTAGTCTTTATATTTTGGTATGTTTTTGCAGTGGCTGGTATCAGTATTTCCTTTCTGTATTTAGTGCTTCCTTCAGGAGCTCTTTTAAGGCAGGACTGGTGGTGACAAAATCCCTCAGCATTTGCTTGTCTGTGAAGAATTTTATTTCTCTTTCGCTTATGAAGCTTAGTTTGGCTGGACATGAAATTCTGGGTTGAAAATTCTTTTCTTTAAGAATGTTGAATATTGGCCCCCACTTTCTTCTGGCCAGTAGAGTTTCTACTGAGAGATCCACTGTTAGTCCGATGGGCTTCCCTCTGTAGGTAACCTGACCTTTCTGTCTGGCTGCCATTAACATTTTTTTTTCTTCATTTTAACCTTGGAGAATCTGAAGATTATGTATCTTGGTGTTGCTCCTCTTGAGGAGTATCTTCGTGGTGTTCTCTGTACTTCCTGAATTTGAATGTTGGCCTGTCTTACTAGGCTGGGGAAGTTCTCCTAGATAATATCCTGAAGTGAGTTTTCCAACCTGGTTTCATTCTCCCTGTCACTTTCAGGTATATCAGTTAATCATAGGTTTGGTCTTTTCACATAGTTCCATATTTCCCAGAGGCTTTGTTAATTCCTTTTCATTCTTTTTTCTCTAATCTTGTCTTCACACCTTATTTCAGTAAGTTGATCTTCAATCTCTGATATCCTTTCTTCATCTTGATCTTCAGCTATTGATTCTTGTGTATGTTTCACAAAGTTATCATGCTGTGTTTTTCAGCTCCATCAGGTCATTTATGTTTTTCTCTAAACTTGTTATTCTAGTTTTATCAGTTCCTGTAACCTTTCATCAAGGTTCTTAGCTTCCTCGCATTGAGTTAGAACATGCTTCTTGAACTCGTTGGACTTTGTCTTTACCCACCTTCTAAAACCTGCTTCTGTCAATTAATCAAACTCATTCTCCCTCCAGTTTTGTGCCCTTGATGGTGAGGAGCTGTGGTCCTTTGGAGGAGAAGAGACATTGTGATTTTTGGAGTTCTCAGCCTTTTCGTGCTGATTTTTTCTCATCTTCGTGGGTTTGTCTACCTTTGATTGTTGATGCTGAGGATCTTTGGATGAGGTTTTTGTGTGGGCATCCTTTTTGTTAATGTTTATGTTATTGTTTTCTATTTGTTAGTTTTCCTTCTAACAGTCAGGCCCCTCTTCTACAGGTATGCTGGAGTTTGCTGGAGGTCCACTCCAGATCCTGTTTGCCTGGGTATCACCAGTGGAGACTGCAGAACAGCAAAGATTGCTGCCTGATCCTTCCTCTAGAAGCTTCGTCTCAGAGGGGCACCTGCAAGATGCCAGCTGGAGCTGTCCTCTATGAAGTGTCTGTTGACCCCTGCTGGGAGGTGTCTCCCAGCCAGGAGGCACAGGGATTAGGGACCCACTTGAGGAGGCAATTTGCCCCTTAGCAGAGCTCAAGCGCTGTGCTGGGAGATCCACAGCTGTCTTCAGAACCCATAGGCAGGAATGTTTAAGCCTGCATAAACTGTACCCACAGTTGCCCCTTCCCCCAGGTGTTCTATCCTAGAGATATGTGAGTTTATCTAGGAGCCCCTGACGGGGGCTGCTGCCTTTCTTTCAGACATGCCCTGACCATTGAGGAGGAACTAAAGAGGCACTTGGCCACAGCTGCTTTGCCATGCTTCAGTGGGTTCTGCCCAGTCCGAACTTCCCAGAAGCTTTGTTTACATTGAGGGAAAAGCTACCTACTCAAGCCTCAGTAATAGTGGATGCACATTCCCCCACCAAGCTCAAACGTCCTAGGTCAACTTCAGACTGCTCTGCTGGCAGCAGAAATTTCAAGCCAGTGGATCTTAGTTTGCTGGACTTCATAGGGGCGGGGCCCACTGAGAAAGACCACTTGGCTGCCTGACTTCAACCCTCTTTCCAGGGGAGTGAATGGTTCTGTCTGGTTGGGGTTTCAGGTACCAATGATGTATGGAAGAAAAAAAAAAAACCTCCTCAGCTAGCTCGGTGTCTGCCCAAATGCCACCCAGTTTTGTGCTTGAAACCCAGGACCCTGGTGATATAGGCAAATGATGGAATCTCCTGGTCTGTGGGTTGCAAAAACTGTGGGAAAAGCATAGTATCTGGACTGGATAGCGCAGTCCCCCATGGCTTCCCTTGATTAGGGGACGGAGGTCCCCAGGCCCTTGCACTTCCTGGCTGAGGCAACACGTCACCCTGCTTCTGCTTGCCCTCTGTGGGCTGCACCCACTGTCTAACCAGTCCCAATGAGATGAATCAGGTACCTCAGCTGGAAATGAATAAATCATCCACCCTCTGCATTGGTCTCACTGGGAGCTGCAGACTGGAGCTGTTTCTATTTGGCCACCTTGGAAACCTATTAGAAGTTTTTAAATATCTCAGGGAACACAGCAGAATTAATGTTGAGTCATTCAACACTTATAAAATTTATCAGACTGTTTAAATATCTTAAATAATGAGGACAATTAATTTGTACAATATTATAAAAGTTCTAGAAAAATCAACTTTTCAAAAACACTGGCACATTTGGAATATTTTGATTCCCATTTTCTGTTCATGTCACATTGAAAATTGATGTGGTCATATATTTTAGCATTCAACTTATGTGTATATATATTTGTGAATATTTGTTGTTATTAATGCTATTGTCATCAATAAAAAGTTTAGTCATAGAATATTTAGCACAGAAATGTAAATTTGGTTATGAACAAAAATGTCATGCATGCAACTAAATTTTTTTTCTTGTTGTAACTGCAAATAATCACCCAAAAGAAAGCCAGTTTCATTTGGATTTTAAAAATATTTGTGGGATGCTCAAAGTTGGGATTTTTTAAATCAGCAAAATGCTGGGCTTCTCCTATTTGGAACTGAAAGAGGCTTGAGGCAGCACTAAGTTACTTTTATTTTTATTTTTATTTTTTATTTTTGTGGGTATATAACGGGTGTATATGTTCATGGGGTACATGAGAAGTTTGATATAGGCATGTAATATAGAATAGTCACATCATGTGGGAATAGGGCATCCATCCCCTCAAGTATTTATTCTTTGTGTCATAAGCAATCTAATCACACTTTTAATTATTTTAAAGTGTACAATTAAATTATTATTGACTGCAGTCACCCTGTTGTGCTATCCAATATTAGGTCTTGTTCAACCTTTTAATCTTTTTTTCTTACACACACTAAACATCTGCACAATACTTGCTTCATTACTAGCAGTCCCAGACTCTGGTTACCATCCTTCTACTATGGATCTCTGTGAGTTCAATATTTTTTATTTTTAGATCTCACAAATAAATGAAAACAAATAATGTTTGCCTTTCTATGCCGTCTTATTTCACTTAGCCTAATGACCTCAAGTTCCATCTATGTTTTTGCAAATTACAATATCTCATTCTTTTTTATGGATAAATTGTGCTCCATTGTATATAAGAACAACATTTTCCTTAACCATTTATCTGTTGTTGGACAGATTGATTCAAAATCTTGGCTACTGTGAACAGTGCTGCAACAAACATGACAGTGCAGACATCTCTTCAATATACTGATTTCCTTTCTTTTGAATATATATGCAGCAGTAGGATAGCTGGATCATATGGATCATTTTTAGTTTTTGAAGAACCTCCAAACTATTGTGATAGTGGTTGTACTAAATTACATTCTCACCAACAGTGCACGAGAGTGCCATTTTCTCCACATCCTCGCCTGCATTTGTTATTGCCTGAAATTTGGATATAAGTCATTGTAACGGGGATGAGGAAATGAAAACCTGGAGTTTTCATTTGCATTTCTATGATGAACAATGATGTTGAGCACCTTTTCATATTCATGTTGGCCATTTATAGGTCTTCTTTTGAGAAATGTCTATTCAAATATTCGACCCATTTTTAAATCAGATTAGTAGATTATTTTCTATAGGGTTGTTTAAGCTCCTTATATATTCTGGTTATTAACCCCTTGTCAAATGAATACAAAATATTTTCTTCCATTTTGTGGGTTGTTTCCTCATTTTGTTGATTGTTTTCTTTGTTGTGCAGAAGGTCATAATTTGTTGTGATCCTGTTTGTTTTCCTTTGCTTTGGGTTCCTATGCTTGTGGGATGTTATTTAAGAAGTTTTTGCCCAAACTAGTGTTCTGGAGAGTTTCTCCAATGTTTTCTAGTAGTAATTTTATAGTTTGAGGTCTTATATTTGAGCCTTCAATGCATTTTGATTTGACTTTCATATATGGTGAGAAATAGGTGTTTACCTTCACTTTTCTGCGTATGTGTATTCAGTTTTCTGAACACCATTTATTGAAGAGACTGTCTTTTCTCCAGTTTATGTTGTAGGCTCCTTTGTCAAAAAATAGTTCACTGTAGGTGTGTGGATTTGTTTTTGAGTTCTCTATTCTTGTTCATTGGTCTATGTGTCTGTTTTTATACAGGTATTATTAATATATTGTTTCTGTTACTATATCTCCGTAGTATAATTAGAAGCCAGGTAATGTGATTTCTCCAGTTTTGTTCTGGGTTTTTTGTAATTCCATATAATTTTTAGCATTTGTGTGTGTGTGTGTGTGTGTGAAGAATGTCATTGGTATTTTAATAGGAATTGCATTGAGTCTATAGATTACTTTGGCTAGTATGGACATTTTAATAACATTGATTTTTCCAATTTATGAGCATGTAATGTTTTTCTATTGTTTTGGTGTCCTCTTCAATTGTTTTCATTAATGTTTTATAGTTTTCATTATAAATATTTTTCACTTTGGATAAGTTATTTCCCAGGTATTTAATTTTTGAGGCTGTTATAATTGGATTACTTTGTAAAATTCTTTTTTCAGATTGTTCACTATTGGCATATAAAAATGTTACTTATTTTGTACTTGGATTTTGTATCCTGCAAATTTACTGAATTTATCAGTTCTCATAAGTTCTTTTGTATGTAGTCTTTAGGTTTTTCCCAATGTAAGATTATTTCACCTGCAAACAAGGGCAATTTGAATTTTTTATTTCAAATTTGGAAAGAAAATTGGAAAGAAAGTTTTATTTATTTCACTCATCTCATTGCTATAGCTAGGAGTTCCAGCACTATGTTAATAATAGTGGTGAAAACGGGCATCCTTGTTGTGTTCCAGCTCTTAGAGGAAAGGGCTTTTCCCATTGCGTATTACACTATCTGTGGCTCTGTTCTATATGGCTTTTATTTTGTTGAAGTATCTTCCTTCTATACCCTTTTTTTTGAGGGTTTTTATCATGAAAGGATGTTGAGTCTTATCAAATGCCTTTTCAGAAACAATTAAAACGATCATATAGTTTTTATCCTTCATTCTGTTAATATGATGTATCCTTTGATTGTTTTGCATATGCTGAACTATCCTTGCATCCCAGGGATAAATCCCACTTGGTCAGGATAAGTAATCTTTTTAATGTATTGTTGAATTTGGTTTACTGGATAGTTGAGGATTTTTGTAACAATATTTATCATATATATTGGGCTGTCGCCATCTATCTTTGATGTGTCTTTGTCAGGTTTTGGTATCAAGGTAATACTGGTCCCATAGAATGAGTTTGGACATATTTCCTTCTCCTCTGTTTTTCAGAGTAGTTTAAGTAAGATTGCTATTAGTTATTCTTTCAATGTTTGGTAGAATTCAGCAGTTAAGCCATTGTGTCTCAGGCTTTTCTTTATCGAGGGACATTTTACTATGGCTTTGATCTTATTGCTTGTTAATGGTCTGTTCAGATTTTGGATTTCTTCCTGGTTCAATTTTGGTCAATTTTATTCATCTAGAAATGTGTCCATTTCTTTTATGATTTCCAATTTATGTTCATGTAGTTGCTTAGGGTAGCTTCTAATGATCTTTTGACTTTCTGTGGTATCAGTTGTAAGGTCTCCTTTGTTATCTCTGATTTTATTTTTTGGGATCTTGTCTTTTTTCTTTTATTCTGGCAAAAAGTTGGTCAATTTGCTTAACTTTTCAAAGAACCAACATTCGGTTTCACTGATCTTTTGTATTGTTATCTTCATTTCAATTCAATTTATTTCTTCTTTGATCTTTATTATTTCTTTTCTTCTACTGATTTTGGGTTTGGTTTGCTCTTGCCTTTCTAATTATTTCAAGTGCATTGGCAGAGTTTTTTAAAAAGTTTTTTTGTTCTTTTTTGATGTAGGAGTGTATAGCTATAAACTTTCCTTTTAGTACTCTTTGTGCTGTATCTCATAGGCTTTGGTATGTTCTATTTCCATTATCATTTGTTTTAAGTAATTTTTAAATTTCATTTTTAATTTCTTCATTGACACACTGTTATTCAGGAACCTCTTGTTTAATTTCCATGTATTTTTACAGTTTCCAAAATACCCTGTTATTGATTTCTGGTTTTATTCCACTGTGGTTAGAAAAGATACTTGATATTATTTCAAATTTTTTGAATGTTTTAAGACTTATTCTGTTTCCTAACATGATCTTTTCTGGGGAATGATCCACATGCTGGGGGGAAAAATGTGGATTTTATAGCCTTTGTATGAAATGTTCTGTAAATATATATTATGTCATTTGGTCTATAATGCAGATTAAGTTTGGTGTTTCTTTGTCCATTTCCTGTCTGGAAGATCTTTCCAATGCTGAAAGTGGGGTGTTGAATTCTTGCAGACTCATAGAAGTATCACCTTGATGATCTTGGATAAGTTTCAGGAGCCTTCTCTGGATTACCAGATAGAAACTCTTGTTATTTTCTCTTATTTTCTCCCAAACAAATAGAGTCTCTCTCTCTCTGTTCTGAATCACCTGGAGCTGAGGGTTTAGTGATACAAGTATCTCTGTTTCCACTACCTTTAGGACTCTACTTGAATCCAGAACAGCATTAGATTTCACATAAGCCTGTTTTAACTACTCCCTGGCTACTACCTATGTTCTCTTGAAGCCGTGGTGCTCTACACTAGCATCCGGCAAAGTCAGTCAGGCCTATGTCTCTCCCTTTGGCATGATGAGTTTCTCTAGGCTCTGGGCAGTTCCAGAGGTGCCACCTAGAAACTGGAGACCAACTATAAAAACTTTAGAAGACTGCCTGGTGTTCTATTGTATTGCAGCTGAGCAGGCACTCAAACCACAGGATGCAGTCCTTCCCATATCGTCTACCTTTCCAAAGACAGAGGAGTCTCACTCCATGGCCACTGCCACCACAGGCCAAGAGGGGGAATTGCCAGGCTACCACCAAAGTTCTCTTAAGGCTCGAGGTCTCTTCAGTCTGTTTGTGGTAAATGCTACCTGGACTTGGACTCACAATTCAAGGCTGTGGGTTCCTCTCTGGTTCAGGGCATGTCCAGAAATGTCATCCAAGAGCCAAGGCCTGGAATCAGGGACTCCAAGAGCCCACTTGGTGCTCTACTCCTCTGTGGCTGAGCGGGTACCGGAGGTGCAAGATAAAGTTCTCTTTACTTTTCTCACCATTTTTCTCAAGCAGAAATATTGCCCAGTGGCCACCACGGGAATGTGCTGAGTCTCACTTCAAGCCAGCAAGTCTCAGAGTCTTACCCAAGGCCCTTGATGTAGTACCTATATATCACTGCTGGTTATTCATGGTCCAACAGCTTTTCCGTTATCAAGTGACGAAGCCTACAAGGACTGGCTCTTCCCTTCCAGGCAGGGGGTTCTCTTCTTTCCCAGGGTGTGTTTAGAAAGGTCTTCTAGAAAGGGGGCCTCACAACTCTAACCATTGGGCTATCCTTCTGTGGCTGAGGTGGTATCTATGATTCAAGACAAAGTCCTCCCCACATTTTCCTCTCCTCTCCTTAAGCAGTAAGAAGGTATCTCTTTTACAGCTGTAAGCTATACAGCCTGGGGTTAAGAAAGAGTTGATGCCAGGATTCCCTTAGCCATTCCTTCTGGTGTCTCAGTAGGGTTACATGCCCCGTGCTTGTCCTCTGGCTCTGGGCCCAGGTCAGCACTATGACTTGCCTAAGAGTTGAAGTCCTTGTGGCCTAGGCTTCCTTTCAAGTTTATTTAGGACCTCAGGGCACTTTAGCCTGCTGTGACAAGGCGTGCAGAAACTCAAGTTCTGTACATTGGGAGCAGTGATTCTTTTCTGGCTAGGATTGGTTTGAATTCACCCTCCATAGGTTGGCATCAGTTTGGTCCAGTATATTTTTTCTGTTGTAACAGGGTAGCTCTGAGTTCACTGCCTCACAATTGCTGAGGTCTCCCTCTCCCCAGTGCACAAAAAAACTTTTTTTGCATCATGCTGCAGCTACCAGGAGTAAAGAGGGAGGAGTAATGTATTAGCTCATTCTCACACTGCTATATAGAAATACCTAAGACTGAGTAATATATGAAGAAAAATGTTTTAATTGACTCACTCTCTACCACGAGAACAATAAGGTAGAAATATGTTCACACAATCCAGTCACCTCCTACCATGCCCCTCTTCCAATTTGACATGAGATTTGGTTGGGGACACAAATCTAAACCATATCATCACACTCCTGAACCTCCCAAATCTCATGTCCTTCTCACATTGCAAAATATAAGTATCTTGTCTCAACATTACCCCAGCCTTAACTCATTTCAGCATTAACTCTAAAGTTCACAGTTCAAAGTCTCATCTGAGACAGGGAAGTATCTTCCGTCTATGATCCTGTAAAATCAAAAACAAGCTAGTAAGTAACTAAGATACAATGCGGGTACAGGCATTGGGTAAATGCTCCCATTCCAAATGGGAGAAATTGGCCAAAACAAAAGAGTTACAGGTCCCATGCATGTCTGAAACTCAACAGAGCAGTCACTAAATTTTAAGCCTTCAAAATAATCTCCTTTGACTCCATGACTCCACATCTCACGTCTAGGTTACAATGATGCAAGGGATGGGATCCCACAACATTGGGCAGCTCTGCCTCTGTGGCTTTGCAGGGTATAGCCCCCACAGGTGCTTTTTCAAGATGGCATTGAGTGCCTGCAGCTTTTCCAGGCATGTAGTGCAAGCTGTTATACCATTCTGGGGTGTGGAGGACTACAGGCTTCTCCTATAGTTAAATGTGCAATAGACTTCCATTTTGCCCCTCTCTTGACTTTCATGCTATTTTTAAAATTTTTTTAAAAAAATTCCTATGTATGTTATAAGTTCTACAAATCATGATTATTTTTCTTTAAACAGCAATTTGTTTTTAAAATAAATTCCATTACTATTATACAAAGGTTTTATGTTTTACTAAGTGGCTACCATTTCTGGAATTTCTCACCCTTTATGTAGATTTAGATTTCCACTTTGTATCATTTTCCATCTGCCTAAATATATGCTTTAATAGTGTAGCACAGGTCTGCCCATGAAGAATTTTCTGAGTGTTTCCACGCTGAAAAAGTTCATGTTTTGCGTGTGTATTTTAAAAATAGTTTACTAAGCATAAAATTAATAGCTTTCTTTCTCTCAACATTTTAAAGACACTGCTTTTTACAATTTATTCCAGATTGCACTGCCATGGCAAAAATAAGCATCCACACTTATTTTTATTTCTCTATATGTGATGTACCTTTTCTCACCATCCCCAGATTGCCTTTAAAATTTTCTGTTTGATGCTTCCTTAACTACTTGGATTTTTTTCTATTTTAGCAATTTAGATACTGGAGTTTCATAATGTTCGAAAATTTTGGGACAATTATTTTTTCAAATTTTGTTTTTTTCACCCAATCCCTCTCATATATTCCAGGGACACATTTAATGATTTTCCACAGTTAATTGATAATCCATTATTTTGTTTTCCTTCAGGTTATTTTCCTGCGAATTTTATTTTAGATAGTTTCTATTGCTATTATTTCAATTTCATTTATGTTTTCAATTGCAATGTCTATTCTTCCATTATTCTCACAAAGTTTATTATTTTTTCCTTCATATATCATCTCTATTATTTTAATTTAGGGCTTTTTAATGTCTTTACTGTTTCTAGTTTTGAACAGATGGCAATCGGTTATATTAATTGTTTTAATGTCCTTTTCTATTAATTATATTAAATATGCCAGTCAGTTTAGATTGATTCTTATACTCAATATGACTCATATTTTCCCAATTCTTTGCATGTCTGGTAACTTTTTATTAGAGATTAGTCATTGTGAATTTTACCTTTCCTATACTATAAATATTCTTGAGCTTTGTTCTGGGGCATGGTAAAGTCAATTAAAAATATTTTGGTTATTCTGGGGTTTTAATCTGGTACTAGGTTGTACCAAAGCTCTGTTTAGTCTAAGGCTACTTTTTTCCCTTTACTGTGGCTGAACGTCCTATGTGTTCTACTCAATGCCTTGCAAATTACAGGGCTGTCTACTCTGACTTGAAGGAATGTTAACAGCTAGCATCCCCTTGTGAACTCCAAGGTATTTTTCTTCCAGTCTTTTCAGGTAGTTCTTTCCCTGGCCTTGGGCAGTTTCCTCACTTGGGTAAGCACTCAAGAGAACCCCTCAGGGAAACCCTGCACAATTCTTTTCATTTCCCTCTCTTGTCCTGTGTACTTTTTCCTGTGTACTTTGGTCTCCTTGGTCTCCCCAAAATTCCCATTTTCATCTCTGGAAACTGCTGGACTCTGTCTGGCTTCTTCCTCCTTGCACTGTGTCCTAGAAACTCACTAAGGCAGTACACTGAGACAGTCATAGGGTTCACCTCATTCGTTTCTCCTTTTTTGTTTGTTGTGTAATATCCAATATCTTGAAAATTATTAATTCACATATTTTGTTGGATTTTTTCATTGTTTTAGGTGAGAGGCTAAATTTGTTCTCTATTATTCCATATTGGCCAGAAACAGAATAGTAATTTATTCTTAATCACCTTTAGATTATAGGTGCATGGGCTTATATGATCCCTAATTTAAAATTATCTATCTGTTTGGGGAGAGATAATATTAGAAGCTTAAATTTTCCTGTCTGGCTAACACCTGTATTTAAGAATAGGAGACATCAGCTCCTTCAGGCTCTGTGTTGTCCCTTTATAGTTCACCATTATATTGTCCATTCTGAGAAAAGCCCCTTGTCTCTGATGGGCAAGAAGTCTAGGTTCCCCTTTACAGACCCCCGTTTATCAGGGGAAATGCTTAGTGACTATGCAGCTGTTTAAAAAGCACTAATACCATGCTATGATCTGGCACCCTGCCTTTCCCATGTCCACAGCGTCAGCTCCTAATGACGGTAGTTCTCATATAGACCTTCCTTCTATTGTATCTTTTTTCAAGTTCTCCTTTTAAAATAAATTCACGGTTCCTTTCAAAATATTTATTTTAAAAATATGAAAATATTTACCATCAGTAATCTCATAAAGGGCATTATTAAAAAAAAAAAAGTTTGATTTTTTTCCTTTTCTACTCTCACCCATTCTGCTCAGAAACTTGAAAAGCATGACTTCCAACAAAACCAGAAAAGAGATTTTCTTTTTATGAGTCTTGGAACCTTAGAAAATCTGGGTTTTATTGCTAACCTCTATTTTTTTTTTTTTTTTTAAATTTTAATTGGTCTGTGTCATTATGGTTAAATTCTTCCCTAAACATGTCTGAAACATAGAAGTTAATTATTTCATATTTCGGTGGAATTATCCCAAGACCTATCCAGTGCATTTTGGATCATCTGAAAACAATGAAATCTGTAAGTTAAGAAAATTAGATATTTAGCAAAACTGTTGATACTGTACTAGGACAGATCACAGTCATACACATTTATCTTAAAAGCAGAAAGTTCACCCCAAAAAATATTTATTTATTTTTTCTATAAGTGTTTTGGTATATTTATTCATGGCAGTTTTATTTTTCAATTACATAGTTTTAATTTTCCACTTGGAAGATGACTATTCTGAACACAAATTTATTTTCAAGATACTGTCCTCTGAATACTATATTTAAAAAATCCAATTAACTTGCACAAATTATAGTGCTCTAACGGCATTCTTCTTTTTCAGAGGAGAAACCTATAAAAACAAAAATTAACACTCACAAATGAAAAAGTAGTTGCACAGAGTTCATTTTTTCCTATTGATTTACTTTCTCCTACCAACAAAATCTCTCTCAGTGCATTCTTATTTCCTATTTCTAGAATTTGTAATTGAAGATTCAAATACTTCTTAGCTCTCTTTTTAACCCTTCAACCCTAAAGCTTGATAGTTATTGGAGAATATGTTTAGAAGAAAGCAAAGCTGTGATACTTCAAGGACTTTCCTCTCTCACCTTTCCTATCTTAAGTGTCAAGATTGAGCATTTTGATTGTGCTTCTTATCAGTTAAACTTCTAAAGTAGTGGTTTACTATTTCAGTTTCTTCTCAAAGGCTTGTGGTACTTTTAACAGATTATTTTTTCAAATTAAGACATAGTTTAATATTGACTATGGCAAAGATAGAATAAAACTTTTCTATATTTATGCTACTTATTGTTTTTTAAGCCAGTCTACTGGAAAAAAAATACTAGAAAAATATTTTTGTATTAAGTGGACTCAATTTTCAAGGAATAAAAAGCACTCTCAGAATATTTCAATGAAAATGAATTTATTATGAGAAAACTTGGGGAAATGAGGTTTATAGGTGCTGAAATATCTTTTGTTTTCTGTCTTTGCCTTCTTTCTTTCTTTCTCTTTCTCTTTTTTTTTTTTTTTTTTGCTTTCTTTCTTTTTTTGAAACAGGGTTTTACTCTGCTGCTCAGGCTGAAGTACAATGGCATAATCACAGCTCACTGCAGCATCAACCTCCCAAGTTCAAGTGGTGGGAGGGTTCTCCCACCTCAGCCTCCTGAGAAGCTGAAACCCCAGGTGCACACCATTATACCCAGCTAAATTTTTTAAAAAATATTTTTAGTAGATATGAGGTTTCTCTAGATATGAGGATATGTTGCACAGGTTGGTCTCAAATTCCTTAGGTCAAGCAATCCGCCCCCATCAGCCTCCCAAAATACTTGTATTACAGGCATGAGCCACCACACTCAACCTGAAGTATCTTTCATGAAATAATAGAAAAAATTAAAAATACAAAACACATGAAAAATTAAAAATAAAAATACACGAAAAATTTAGTAATTTGCACCAATTTCACTGCATAAATTTATTTTTAATCCTTGTATAGAATTTAAATAATACAAACACAAATAACTATAAATCTATGTTCATGTGTATGCAACATATGAAAATGTAATTTGTGACATTAATAACAAAATGTGTGGGGGACTGATATTGTAAATGAGTAGAATTTAAGCTTTAAAATGCTTTATGCAATTGCAATCATAACAAAGAAAACATGGATGAATTACATACAAGGAAAATGAAAAAGAATTCAAGTCAAGTCACTACAAAACAAATCAAAGAAACACGAAGAAACGCAGTAGCAGAAGACATGAGGGACAAAAAACAAAAACAAAAAACATACTACAAAAAAACAACAAAATGTCCTAAGAAAATCCTTCTTTATTAATAATGTCTTTAAGTGAAAATGATTAAATCCCTCAATCACAAGCTATAGATTGGCAGAATGGGTAAAAAAGGGAATACAACTGTATGCTATCTATGGAAGACTCACTTTAACTGAGGACACACGCATAAGCTGAAAGAAAAAAGAATGAAAAAAGATATCCCGTGCAAATGGTAACCAAAAATGATTAGGAATACTTATACTAATGTCACATAAATAAAGTTAAAAATTGTTACAAGCAACAAAAAATACATTATATTTGATGGTTGAAAAAGTAATTGTGGTTTTTGTCATTAAAAGTAATGGCAAAAAACTACAATTACTTTTGTGCCAATCTAATATAATGATAAAAGGGTGAATTCATTAAGAAGATATAACAAACTAATATAATGATAAAAGGGTGAATTCATTAAGAAGATATAACATTATAAAAATTTATGCACTAAGCATCAGAGCCCTTAAATATATAAAGGAAGCTTTGACAGAATAAAAGGGAGACATTCAGCAACACAATAATAGTAAGAGGCTTCACTTCTCCACTTTCAGTAATGGATAGAACAACAAAGGATCAGTAAGAAAATAAAGAACCTGAACAACACTATAGACCAATTTTACCTAACAGTCATGTACAGAACATTCCAATCAAACAAAATAATGCACATTCTTCTCAAGTGTACTTGGAACATTCTCCAGAGTAGACCACATGTTAGGCCAAAAAACAAGTCCTAACCAATTGTTTGAAAGATAGAAATTATACAAAATATATTTTCTCATCACAATGGAACTGAACTAGAAATCCATATCAAAAGTAAAACAAGTATCTGTGAATGTGTGGAAATTAAACAACACAGTCCTAAGCAACTAATAAGTCAAACATTATATCACAAAGGAAATTAGAAAATATCTTGAGACAAAAGAAAATGAAAGCATATCAAAATTTATGAAATAAATTGAAAAGAGTGCTGAGAAGCAAGTTTATATCTATAAATATGCACATTAAGAAAGAAGGTCCAAAATCAAAAACCTAACTTTATATATCTCAAGGAAATAGGAAAAAACAAACAAACAAACAAACAAACAAACAAAACAAACCTAAGTCCAAAGCTAGTAGAATAAAGAAAATAATAAAGACTTTAGATAAATTTAACAGAAAATAGTAAAACTACTAAAAAATCAATGAAATGAAACATGGTTTTTGAAAAGATGAACAATATTGGCAAACTGGTAACTAGACTGACTAATAAAAGAGAACATTAGAATGATTACAATCCAAGTCTTTGCTATTGTGAATAGTGCTGCAATAAACATACGTGTGCATGTGTCTTTATAGCAGCATAATTTATAATCCTTTGGGTATATACCCAGTAATGGGATGGCTGGGTCATATGGTACATCTAGTTCTAGATCCTTGAGGAATCGCCATACTGTTTTCCATAATGGTTGAACTAGTTTACAATCCCACCAACAGTGTAAAAGTGTTCCTATTTCTCCACATCCTCTCCAGCACCTGTTGTTTCCTGACTTTTTAATGATCGCCATTCTAACTGGTGTGAGATGGTATCTCATTGTGGTTTTGATTTGCATTTCTCTGATGGCCAGTGATGATGAGCATTTTTTCATATGTCTGTTGGCTGTATGAATGTCTTCTTTTGAGAAATGTCTGTTCATATCCTTTGCCCACTTTTTGATGGGGTTGTTTGTTTTTTTCTTGTAAATTTGTTGGAGTTCTTTGTAGGTTCTGGATATTAGCCCTTTGTCAGATGAGTAGATTGCAAAAATTTTCTCCCATTCTGTAGGTTGCCTGTTCACTCTGATGGTAGTTTCTTTTGCTGTGCAGAAGCTCTTTAGTTTAATGAGATCCCATTTGTCAATTTTGGCTTTTGCTGCCGTTGCTTTTGGTGTTTTAGACATGAAGTCTTTGCCCATGCCTATGTCCTGAATGGTACTACCTAGGTTTTCCTCTAGGATTTTTATGGTATTAGGTCTAACATTTAAGTCTCTAATCCATCTTGAATTAATTTTCGTATAAGGAGTAAGGAAAGGATCCAGTTTCAGCTTTCTACTTATGGCTAGCCAATTTTCCCAGCACCATTTATTAAATAGGGAATCCTTTCCCCATTTCTTGTTTCTCTCAGGTTTGTCAAAGATCAGATGGCTGTAGATGTGTGGTATTATTTCTGAGGACTCTGTTCTGTTCCATTGGTCTATATCTCTGTTTTGGTACCAGTACCATGCTGTCCATCAGTGACAGATTGGATTAAGAAAATGTGGCATATATACACCATGGAATACTATGCAGCCATAAAAAAGGATGAGTTTGTGTCCTTTGTAGGGACATGGATGCAGCTGGAATCCATCATTCTTAGCAAACTATCACAAGAACAGAAAACCAAACACCGCATGTTCTCACTCATAGGTGGGAACTGAACAATGAGATCACTTGGACTCGGGAAGGGGAACATCACACACCGGGGCCTATCATGGGGAGGGGGGCGGGGGGAGGGATTGCATTGGGAGTTATACCTGATGTAAATGACGAGTTGATGGGTGCAGCACACCAACAAGGCACAAGTATACATATGTAACAAACCTGCACGTTATGCACATGTACCCTACAACTTACAGTATAATAATAATAAATAAATTAAAAAAAAAAAAAAGAATGATTACAATCAGAAGTAAAATAAGAAACATTGTAATAAATGTCAGATAAATAAAAACGAGTGTAAAAGAACACTATGAACAATTGTATGCCAAAAAATTGGATAACCTAGAATAAATAAGTAATTTGTAGAAACATTACAAGGCTGTCATGAAGGAATAAAAATTCAGAACAGACCGATAACTAGTAAGGAAATTGAATCAATAATCAAGTACCTGCCAACAAGGAGATAGTCCAGGTGACTTCTCTGGAGAATTCTACCTTAATACTTAAAGAAAAAATAACACCATATCTCTCTGAAAATCTTCCAAAGAATTAGAAGGGGAGAGGACACTTCCAAGTTTATTCTATGAGGCTAGTATTACTGTGATACCAAAGCAGACAAAGACACTATAAAGAATGAAATCAGCACACCAGGATCCTTAATTAATATTGACACAAAAATCCTCAGAAAATACTAGAAAACTAGATTCAAAACCACATTAAAAAGATTATACACCATAACCATGTTTAATAGATTCCTGGGATGCAAAGATGCTTCAACACACAAAAATTAATAAATGTAATACACTACATTAGCAGAATAAATGGCAAAAAGGACTTGATAATCACAACTGACAGAGAAAAAGCATTTAACAAAATTTAAAACCCCTTAATAATCATCTTCATCACCACCACCACCACCATCATCATCATCATCGTACTTAAACTGGGAACAGAAGAAAACTACCTAAAGACAATAAATGCCATGCATGAAAAGATGACAGCTGACATGACACTCAATGATGAAAGACTTACCCTTTTCCTCGAAAGTCAGGAACGAGTCAAGGATGCCTTCTCTGTACTCTCTTATTCAATATAATATTGAAGGTTCTAGTAAAAGGATTTAGAAAAGAAAAAATATAAAAGACATCTAAATTTAAAAGAAAAAAATGAAAATTTCTTGGTTTGCAGATGATGTGATCTTATGTGTAGAAAACCTAAAGATTTCTAAAAAAAAAAAAAAAAAACTGTTAGAACTAACAAAGCAATTCAGCAAAGTTGCAGAAAACAAAATTAACACAGAAAAATCAGTTGTGTTTATATACACTAATAATAATAAAAAAACTCAAAGAGGAATTAGGAAAATACTTCAATTTGTAATAGCATCAGAAAAAATGAAATACATAGGAGTTAACTGAGAAACTAAAAGACTGGTACAATGAAAACTATAAGGCATTGCTTAAAAAAAAAAAGACATAAATAAATGGAAAGACACCCATGTTCACGAATCGGGAAACAATATTATTAAGATGTCAGTAACATGCAATGTGATCTACATATTCATTGTAATCCCTACCACATGCAAATGGATTTTTTGCAGAGATAGAATTTTTAAAAATTTATATGGAATTTCAAGGGATACTAATTGATCAAAAACTTTTGGAAAAAAATAATAAAGTTACAGGTCCCTTACTTCCTGATTTCAAAATTTACTACAAAGTGACAGTAATCAAAATAGAATGGTATAGGTATAATGACAGACATATAGACCAATGGAATAGGATAGGGAGTCAAGATATATACCTTTACATATATGGTCAAATGATTTTCATTAAGGTTGCCATGACTAGTCAGTGGGAAAAAGACAGTTTTTCAAAAAATGGTTCTGGAAAAACTGGATATCCACATACAAAGAAATGAAGGTGAACACTTACCTTACACTATACACAAAAATGTAAGTCTTACAACTATAATACTTTAGAAAAAACACAGGGGAAAATTTTAATGAGATTAGATTTGGCAATTATTTCTTAAATATGACAAGAAAGGCACAAGTCATCAAAGCAAAAACAGAGAAATAGAACTACACCAAACTTAAAACCATTTTTTTTTATACATCAAATGACACAGTCAACAGCACAAAGGCAAAATATGGTATATAAGAAAGTATTTACAAATCATAGATCTCATAAATCTTATAAGGAACAATATCTAAAATACACAAAGGACTCTTAAAACTCAACAACAGAAAAGTAGAATAACTTAATTGAATAATGGGCAAAAGACTTGAATATACATTTTTTCATAAATGATTTTCAAAAGACCAACAAGCATATTAAAAGATGTCCCACACCACTAATCATTGCAAATATAAAATTGAAGTCACAATGAGTTATTAATTTACAACGATTAGTGTGACTACTTTAAAACATAACAAAATGAAACCAGAAAATAGCAACGTTGGTAAAAGATGTGAAGAAATTGGAACCTTGTAAATTATAAGTGGGAGTTTTAGATGGTGCCACCACTATGGAAAACAGCATGGAGATTGCTAAAAATATTAAAAATATAGCTATCACATGGTCCAACAATTTTACTTTTGGGTATATATTCAAAAGAATTGAAAACAGAGATTTGAAGACATATTTGCACACCCATATTCATGACGGCATTATTCACAATAGCTAATAGGCGTAAACAACCCAAATGTCAATTGATGAATAGATAAACAAAATGTGGTATGTACATACAAAAGAATATTATTCAGCCTTAAAAAGGAAGAATATAGCATTATAGCATTATATATATCTATATACGGTATAAAATAATAATAATCCTCTGATAAGTTTATTGTAAAAAGAAAATTAAAGAATATGTGTAAATGTTCACACAACAGTGCCTGATATTCATAAGAGCTCAATAAATGATCTGTGCTTTTTTTAAAAAAAGTGCTACCTGCAAACAGTGCATATAGGCACATGTTTGTTTGCATGTGTGTAGTGATGATGAGCTGAGACTGGCCTCTAGGTGAAATCAGAGACTCACTATAGAGACCTAGTCTTATCTGAGTCACAAAAATAATTAGGACACACCAATATTTGATTTTGATGTGCACTTTATTTAAAAAATTTGTATCTATTTGAAAAATAAAAGTGAAATCCCAGATCAAAATTAGAGCAAATACGATTATCATTATTTACCATCTAATTCTGTCTAAATCTCTCATGGAAATAATCACTTTAGAGCCAAGTTAAGCTGACTCTTTAGGGATCTAAGATATGATAAAGCTAATCATGTTATTAGACAAATGATGTATTCATATATATATATAGTTTATCGAGTAAAGGTCAAATAATATAATGCGCCTTCTTGCAAACCATTTTCAGACTATGTTCAAGATACTACTTTTCTCTTTGAAATCTAAAATCATACATGCTGAGACAGAGGAGAAACAATTTGACCTGTTTTAATATGAGGTTATTAAAGTCAAAGTTATTAAGCATTTTACTTAAAGTTGTCTGGTAAATCCAGGTTTAACTAATTTTTTCCTAACATTTAAAATTCTTTCTCCAATAACATAATTAATTCCTTGACTGACTTAACATGAAAGCACAAGTTAGAAAGTTCTAACGTTCTGAAAACAAAGAGCATATATAGTGAAAACTATGTGGAAACCAGAACATTACACATTAATACAGATATTATATTTTCAAAGATTAAAGCTGATATTTATTTTTTCAACTCTTACATATATAACTTTATTTGGACTAATACCTCTGGTTAAAAAAATAAAGTGATTTTCATGGTCATAAAATGACATTTGCTTTCATTATTCTATGGCTTTGTATGTTCCTTGCAAGAGAGTGCTCATAAAGCCTGCACATTAAATCACTCAGACATAATACTCCACAAACATCCTGTGAAGATGATAATGACTAATACTAATTAACTGATCACTGAGCTATAATTATTCTAAGATAAAATAAGCTATGGGTATTAAAGATAAGTAAGAAAAGTAATGAAGTGCCTGTGTCAGAAGGCCTGTGTCAAATGCAGTACATTGAGCTGAGAAGGACAAAGTAGGTTTAATTTGCCCGCATCCTCTGTTTGTATAAAGAAAGCAAACCAGAATTTCCAAAACCTAACCTAAGATATTTAGCTGAAAATGAGGTTTTTATTTTAGAATGGTTTTCTTGATGGTAAAGTAGTATTTTTCACTGCTGGTTTTGACTGTTCTTGGTTTCACATGTAGTTTACACAAGGAAGACTTTCATGATTACCTTTGAAAAAGCACTGTCCGGTTGTTAAAAAAGGTCAGTGGACTCTGAAATCTAAGATTCTAGTTTTGAATAAGATCAAACAAAATGTCCTATCATTATTGTTGTATTTAAGTGACTGACAACTTGTTATTTGGAATTTGTATAATAAATGGCATTATATACATTTGTATTAATTAGTCTAATGACAGTAAAAAACAGCATCAATATAATACTTACATTAAAAGTATTCTTGCTGGATTATCTGCGTTTGCATGCATAATTGGATAGAAAATGCAGATGACATTCTATTTTGACATCTGCCAGCTAATATAAAAGCTAATATTAGATGAATAAGTTTAACAATATGACAATGAGTAGTTTTTCAAAGTCTTAAAAATTAATTCAGAAGAAGCCATTTTAAACTAGAGTAGGCAACATAAATCACATAATTTTGTAGATTTTGTGATTCTGGGTTAAAAGCAAGGCCTTATTTTTAAGGATTCTTCTGGATTGTGTTCTCTATTTATATATGATCCTTGGGAATGTTAATTTGGATTTCAGTGTTGCTTAAGATTTTAATTCTCAAGTAATTATGCTTTATAACACATTTGGGTCCTTAAGTTTGAACGGGTTTAGCATGGTAGATTAGTGCCTGCTAGATTCATCTCACCAATATATTGGAATCCTTCTATTCTGGCATCAAGAGAAAAAAACTGTAAATGATGATGAACTTAGAATTTTAATAGACTGTAATTAATCTTCTGTAGCTTTTTTCAAAATGTGAATCTAATGTATCTGCTTTCTACCCTAATTATAATATTGGTTACAACAGTGTAATTTGTCATGCAAAACAGCTTTTCTCTTGCATTAAAGTCAAAGTAGTACAGCTGGTAAAAGTTTGCTGGTTTTGAATACTGACACATAACAAATACTCTAAGAAGTTCTGCTAAAGCCTTCTATTCTTGGAAATCTAAAGAGCCTCTTTGAATTCAACAAAGATTACTACATACTTATATTTTTACAATCTCAAATATTCCTGTTTACAGAGATAAAAGAAGTCAGAACACAAGACTAAATGAGAATGGGTTTTCTTAGGCTTAATTTTTCAATGCATTTGAAGGACACATCCTATTTTGTCTGGTAAGTAGAACAAGTCAGCTTTTTGGAGGGATACATCCGTCAAATTCTCACATCGGAATCAACCTGTGTCTTCCAAAAGGAAACTATCTACTATTAGAATTCTTCTACAAATCTTATAAATAATGTAACTCATTGGTATCAGCATGTATATCTTAACATAGCTAGGGTTACCCTGTCCTCTTGAGATACTAGTTAAGGCATCTCAATGCTCAGTATAGGTCTAATGGCTGCAAATATTTGGCCAAAATATTTATTGTCAGTTTAGAATGTGCAAGGTTATTTCTTGGAGCTGAATTAAGCACAGTGAACATTTATATATTAACCTCACCCGATAGAGCTTACGATTTAGGGAAGACACACACACACGAAATGCCCACAAAAACTAATATAACATTACAAATTATAATAAACGTTATTAACAACAAGGAAAGTATAGTACTTTAGGAGATGCTAACAGGAATCAGTAATACATTCTGTAGAAGACATATTTAGTCTTACAATTGAATGATTAAAAGTAAAATTGGTGAGTAAAAGTTTCCCAGTAGAGTAGAATGAAGGTTATTTTAGGGAACAGGAACAATACAAAAACTTCTTTCAACACCTGGTATCTCTACATCTACTGGGATCACTATACTGCCACAGGGCTTATATTTTGTTTTAAATGTGCAGCGATGTCAGGCTTCCCATATTTGATCTAGTTGAACAAACACCTGTTTCTTCAATGTTTCTATCTAGATAGGATTCTGTGTTAAGCAGATTGCAGATAGTACAATACTAGACATTTCACACAAATCAAGAAGTGTGGAAATATTCAGTTCCTTCTAAGTCAATACCACATATTTAGCACTTGTGTAGGAACCACATCTGAGGTTTAGGATAAACAAAATAACACTGAGATCACATATTTATGTTTGTTCTTTGAATGAAAAGATTAGCAATGATAGCAAAGCACATGTACTTTATCACTAGAATTAAATTGGCTGTTGACATCTCAGCTGTGAGCAAGCTTGAAAGAACATTGCTGCTGCGTTAGTCTCTGACTATGCAAGGATACAGCATGCTAGAAGAAGGTCTAAGAAGAAAACATAGAGGTTTGTGAAGCTAGATAATCAATTTGAATACAACTTTTTGTCTCTTCTTGAATTAAATTTTTATGATGTTTAAAATAAGCCTGCTTACATAGTAGTAAATAAAATGTGAATTGATTTTAAAAGTTGATATTAACAAAACAGAGAGTGACTTTTTATTTATATATTGCTGAAAAAATAAAAGTGGTCCTTGGAGCCACAGAAAACCCTGCTCAGTTAAGTATCACAGTAATATTTAGGTGTTGTGCCAGTCCCGGTGCGACATGTTATTGCTCCATTTGGGTCTGTAAAATTTTGGTGTGTTACTTTGGTGTATATTCTGGCTAAATATACAAATACTGATAAAGTTACTATGGCCTATGAATCATGATTTGATTCTATGTCATTTCCATTTTTCAGCAGTGAACTGATTCAATCATAACATTTTATTTTTTTTAAAAAAAGTCCTCTCTATTGAATGAAATCATTGTCTACTGGGTGTTCCTCACAACTGTCTCAGGTTGACTACCAAGAAGGTGGCCAAGCATAACCGTGTTGACTTAGAAACTCAGTCTCTGGTTGATGCTGGTGCTATTGTATGAATTCACATGGAGATGATCTCATGCCTTCGGGCTCCTTTTGACTCTCCAGCTGCACCATGGATGCAAAGCTCCTATTAAAAGTAGTTTGTTGCTTTTTGATCACTAGTAATTTTTTCATTATTAACTGTAAAGCATCATGGGTATAGGGTGTCTCTCTGGGTTTTGATCTGAATTGCATCCCTCAGTAACAAGCCCAAGAATACTTCTTCGGCCGGGCGCGGTGGCTCAAGCCTGTAATCCCAGCACTTTGGGAGGCCGAGACGGGCGGATCACGAGGTCAGGAGATCGAGACCATCCTGGCTAACACGGTGAAACCCCGTCTCTACTAAAAAATACAAAAAACTAGCCGGGCGAAGTGGCGGGCGCCTGTGGTCCCAGCTACTCGGGAGGCTGAGGCAGGAGAATGGCGTGAACCCGGGAGGCGGAGCTTGCAGTGAGCTGAGATCCGGCCACCGCACTCCAGCCTGGGCGACAGAGCCAGACTCAGTCTCAAAAAAAAAAAAAAAAAAAAAAAAAAAGAATACTTCTTCATGAGCTCTTATTTCATACCAGTACCAGAGATTTCCAAGAGTTTTGCTCCTCGCATTCTGGATCCACATTTGCATTCAGATTTTAGCTACTATAAAATATAAATGTTAAAATAATTACTTTTTAATAGTTTTATTTATAGACTTATTAGGTTAGGTGATTAACACAAAATCTTCACATGAATTGAAGTTAATTTGGTCAACAATGGAAAATAAAATCAGAAAGAACAAGAGTTGCATTTTTACTTATTAATTTTTATAAGAGCAGGTATACAATGTTACCTTCAACATAAAGAATTAATTGTTTTATAAAATACTTCCGTTTACTGTTTAGGCCATTTGAAAACAAACCTTAATATTTCTGAAAAATAATAATTCAAGATTTAGAGTGAAGTATATCAATATTCAGTTTATGTTCTAAAAATTTTCCAAGAGATGTCTATTAAGTTACTTTCTCTTCTTCCTTTTATTTTTCTTTTCTTCTAGTTATAAGAAAATGATGCCTTCACTACTCTCTGGTAAGAATATAGCTGATGTGATTCAAATAACCTGTATTGAACTAAACCCTGAAATTTATTTCTTTAAGCTTATAAATTCTTCATAATTAAATGTACTTTCAGCAAATATCTTCAATTATTCTAATTTAGTCCTCTAAACATTTATTTTGTCTTTCATGAAAAACAAATCACAATTTTTTATATTTGTATAAATTGTTTACATATTGTTTCCTTGGCAGTAACTACTGTAAAAATAAAGGTTAAATAGTCAGATATATTGCATTAATCAATCATTGCCATAAATGATAGCATAGAATGTCAATACTGGAGATTAGAGTATAGCAAAGAAATAAGGTATGACATTGCTTTCATTTTTTATTTAATATTTCAGAATTTACTTTCAAGAAAATTCTGAATTTTAATAAGATTACCATGTTTCCCTTCTGACATTTTTTTCTCCATCATGACAAAAATGTCTATACATTTTTAAATATCAGAGTTATTGTGCTTACCTAAAATAATATTTAAAATGTCATTTCAGGATAATGTATAAATGTACTAAATTATCTTTACAGTTTTAAAATGTTTACAAATACTTAAAACATATTTATTTATTTATTTATTTATCACAAGATTCCATTTGAGAAGATATCATTAGGGTAAATTAAAGATTTTCTGATTTCTGTTAAATAAGTTCTCTTAGTAAAATGTATATAACCTACATATTATTCTCCTTTCCCTTATGCTTCTGTTTATATTTTTATTAAAAAGTAACAAAAGTTATAAGAATTTTTCTTAAATGTAATGAAAAAAGTGAAAATTACTCATACTGACTACATCATCCTCATAAACTTGATACTTTTATGTAATTAAGAAGATGATTCTAAAGTCTTAACTCCATCTTGTACCTAAAGAATAGTAAAGTGCTTTAAAAAAAATCAATAGACTAGGGAAAATGCTTGTCACACTGGAATAGATTCTATCATTGTACATTTATCATTTGATGTATTGAGATGTTCTCTGGACTAAAGATGTCGCTTCATCTCACCTGGCATGCCAGGTTTTTGAATGTATCTAACACCTTCTGCACAAGAAAACAATACAGCTGATTCATCAAAAGCATCACTCTAAGCCCCTAATGAGTTTTAGTACATATTTCTTTAGAATTAGAAGAATTCTAATTTGTTTTCTCCATTGATCATCCTAACGGCAGTAAGAAGTAAATTACACAAGCATATTACCCCCACTTGTGCAGATCTCTAAACTTAACCACAGATAGGTTAGTGGTTTGCCCATGACTCCCATCTAACAATGAGCTGATCTGCAATTCCAAGCCAATTTTTCTGAATAAATGGATGCTTTTCACTCTATTTGGCTCAAAATAGCTACATTTCTATAAATATTTTTAAAAGGATTTACTTTTATTTTTAAATTCATACTTTATTTTGTGAGAAAATTTCCCATTTGTATTTCTATTGGAGATCCCTCAATAACTCAGCAGTACTAGATTGTTCAAGTTCATGGATACTCCAGCAAAAGTTTAGTTTTAGAGAATATCACATTAAAATAATATGCTGGAGTATACCATTTTGTCTATCATAGGAAGTAATGTAGAACTCTGAAACAACATCAACAACAAAAATAAAATATTAGAAATAAAACAATAAACAAAGACAGAGCAGGATAACTGTTTGCATTTTATTTGGTTATACTAATTAGTGAGATTATTACGTTTATAAGATTATAATTAATTTTAAATCAATTACTGTGTAATTGTTGAGTCAATGGAAACACAATAAAATGTTAATGAGTATCTAAAAGCTCCATCAAGGCCTACTGACAGCCAAAGAGATGATGCAGCCTGGCATGAGAGTCATCCAAGGTTGCCATACAAGGTTGTAATGTGACAATTAATATATATATATATATAGCCTCTACTGTGTTAGCTTACAGCTTTTAGAATTTCTAGGAGCTACTGCTAAACATCAGTAGTGAAGAGGACTTTAAGAGTTATTTTGAGCAGACAGAAAAGTCTCTCCATCCCACTTTAAATTAAAGGAAAAATAAATATCGCAGAAGTAGAATATATATGGTATTTGGTAAAGTATTAAGGGGAAAAATGCTCATCTTCTATTTAGTCTTCTCTGACCACTGTAATGATGTTCTTATCATCAGCCACATTCCTTACCTTTGTGGCTGAATATGAAAATTACCATTACGATATATGAACAAAATAAGCCCAAGGACTTACAAAGCCTATGCATCAAGGTAAAGTAGAAACATATTTAACTTTTCTCATCTTCATTTTGTATTGCTTTTAGTTAAAATTTTAGTCAAAACTATCAGCTTAAGATGATGGATATTTGTCATCTTGCTCATGATATTCTTATTTCTTTCAGTTTTTATGTGTGTCTAAAATACTCCCACCATACACATTCTACCCACTTAATGGAATCATTACATTGAAACATTTGAAACCAAGTCTCACTAATCATACATTTCTACCGTAGCTTCAGTGAATAATTTGTATGTACGTGCTAATAGTCTTAAGAGAAATAGGCTTGTTTTTTCTAGGTATAGTTCAACATAGAAAATGTGAGCATGAATAAATATTAGCTCTAATTTACCATTTCCATAATATGTATTGAGAGATTTCTTTATTATGGTTTAATTTTGAAGAAGTCTTTACTTATTTATATATTAAGCAATTCCAAATGGACATTTAATTTATTTCATATTTGTAGCTATTTTTGCATACATGTTTTTTCATCTAAAAAAATCTAACTTCATGAAAGTTCCTTTTTCATTTATCTTAAGCTATTGAAAATAGAAAGGCTAATTTCTCAATATCCAAAGCTACTGAAATAATTATTTAGGGCACTCAGCTATGTTATTAAAAAAAAAAAATCTCACATGGGCATGCTTAAAAGTCATTACTTTACTGAACAGATGTGGCATTTTATAAACGTTAAGTATATATCAAACTATGAGAAAAAGTTCAAACAAAAAAAGTGAGCACTGGACAATTATGCTATTTGGGATCTAATATTTCTGGAGGCAAAAATAGAGAAGTTGGTTAAGACATTTTAAAAAATTTTACTCGGTTACAATGTTTTGTTGTTGTTGTTTTTCTTCTAAGACAGGCATTTCTTCAATTACATTCAATAATGATTTTTTTTTTTTCCTGTGAGAGAATACTCTATAAGTAATTAGAAGATTTATAGTAGAGCTACAATTTAAGACAGGGCGATTCGCTAGTATGGATACTCTACACCTTTATTCACACTTAAACCACTGCCAGCTTTGTGTCCGAGAATGTTCGTTTGCTTTAGTGAAGGAAAATAACAGGAAGTGCTTTTTCCATGTATGTCCAGAGAGAGAAGAATTTCTTGCCCTCTAAAATTCTTACCAACAAATATATAGTTTCAGGTCATAATGTCTAGGTGAGCAAAGGTCACTTAAAAATTCTTGGAACCTGTCAGATCCAACCTTAGATACAGTTACACTGGGCTGGAGGAGTCCATCACGTATCCTAATCCAGATAGGTGTTGGAAAACCACCTGACTCAGACTCTGTGTGTTTCGTTAATATAGGAGTTAAACATTACACAACATTATAGTTCGTGAATAACATCCTTAGTCATCATCTCAAGACTCTACTGTAATTCTGCCTTGTTGTGAGAACATTCCTGAACTCGACATTGTGGAACCAGGGCAGTTGCATTATCCAAGTACCTGCCAGATTTGTGCTAATAAACAGTTCACATATTGGCTTATCCTGCAGAGAGAAAAATTACAATGCTTCTAGAAAGAACATAATAGCTTTTCTACCAAAACAAAAAACAAAATAACAAATGTGTTACGTTAGGTTTAGATTTCTTTTTGGCAACACTAAATGTCAACTGATTTATTTATTTATTTATTTATTTTTTGATACATCAGATTTTTACAGAGCAAGTTATTTTCTGGATATAAGATATTTGAAGGACAAGTCATTGACTTTTTCAGGTCAATGGCCTGAAATTTTAAATTGAGGTTATTTATGAGAGCTATTATATGACAGAGGCAATTTACTATAATTCTAGCCACCCTCCTGGTTTTGCAATGTAGTATTTTTTTTTCACCTGTTTCTTGGACTTTTCATCACACTAGGGTTTAGGCACAGTCAAACCTATAGTCACATTTAAAAAATAAGTAAAGTTTTTGTAAGTTGATTCTACTCTTCCTTTAATGTCATTGTTCTTCCATTCCACCAGGCTCCCCTTCTCTCCTTTCTCCTACTCTATGTCCAACGCCCGAGAGACTTGTGATTCCTTCATTCAGAATGCTTGGACTCTCTATCATATTCAGTACATACATTTCTGTCTCCAGATTTTTTTCCTCTAATCCATTTCTAAGTACTTCTTCTTAGAACTCAATATTTTCCTTTCTGATATAGAATTATAATGTAATTAGTATGTCTTTGGAATACATAGCATAGCAATACTTTGGAGCCAGATGTCTGGATTTCATTTCTATGTTCGTTTGCTAGAGTTGTAATAACCAAGTATTACAAACCAGAAGATTTAAAGAACAGAAGTATATTGTCTTATTGTACTTGGTGCTAGAAGTCTGAAACCAAAGTGTTGGTAAATGGGTTACTTCTCAGAGCTGTGATGGGGCATCTGTTTCATGCCTTGCTTCTAGCTTTTTGTGATTTCCTGGCAATCTTTGGTATATAGGTATTAATTTGAAATTCTCATTAAAATACTATGACACCTATAACAGTATTATTTTAATTTTACCAGATGCAAAAACATTGTCTCAGAGTGGTTAATGTAAGGGGTTGTTATGAGTTGAATTGTTTTCCTTGACTTCTACTGTAACACCCCATCTCTGCCTTCATCTTCACATTCTTCCTGTGTGTGTGTTTGTATCCAAATTTCCCTTTTTATAAGGGTAGCAGTCACGTAGGATTAGGGGCCCATTCTATTCCAGTATGATCTCATCTTAACTAATTAACTCTGCAAGGCCCTGCTTTACAAATAAGCTCACATTATAAGGCACAGGAGGTTAGGACTTCAGCATATAAATTGGAGTATGGGAAACACAATTCAACTCATAAACAGCTCTTACATTAACCTCTGTGAGCCAAAGTTTATGTTTCTGTTAAAATTAGAACAATACTATTATCTACCTCATCATAGTTTTATAAGGATTGAGGGCATTAATACCTAGATAGCACTTAGAATAATAGAGGACATATAATAAGCACTACTAATAATGAATACATAGGATATTTCTGATATGAATACATTTTAATGAAGATATTCAAAGAAAATGTTTACAACTCAAATCAGTCAGATTTGAGAGCTTTTTTTTATTGTGTAGATAGGGGGTTTGATTCCTTATTTTTAGATGCCAAGTGAAATGACTTTTAGAAGAGAATTATAACACTCACTACCAGGTACTACTTATAGCTCTACTATATCATGGTTACCTAGTATTAAAAACTCATACTGATTGGTGCCCGAAGACCAGAAAAGTTTTTGAGAGTGTGTTTCATTATCTCTCAGCTATCTGGCCACCTATTTCAGAAGAATCATGTGACTTACCTTCTTTTTACTTTGAGGAAATTGCTATTGTAGTTTTCTTAATGTGCAACATTTTTAGATTTAACATAAAAGCTTAAATGTACATTTTCATACATTACTTTGCTGTGGAAACAAACGAAATAATACCAGAAAATTCTCCCAGGCTGGTTAAACTAAAAAAAAAAAACATATTCAATACTGTTAAGATGTAAATGAACAACATATTGCATTCGGATACAGCTGCACAAATGTTTGTACCTCTATAATTTTTATACTAATAAAGCTTTGAGGTTATTTTTATACATAGATTTTCTAAAATCTCATTAACACCTTTGCTACCTGCTTACATTTTGTGTTTTATGTTGTGATATTAACAAAATCATAAAGTTCTTGCTATAATTTGGTTTGCACATCATATTTAAGTGTGCTGCAAACTCACATGAATAGAGATTGTAAGGAACACTTTAAGCAATTAAAAAATGAGCAAGAACCCAAGATTCCAAAGTGATGAAAAGAACTTAAATGATGTAATAAAAGTTCAGACCTTCGGAAGAATGTTCTATTCACTAGTTTGACAACTAAGACTTTTTAACTCTTTGGTTTGATTTTCATCAACTTTATTGAGATGTAATTGCCATATAGTAAACTACACATAAAGTTTATTTGACAGATTTTGATTTATGTATATATTTGTCAATTGCCTTGTTTAATATTACCAATCTATTATCCTAAAAGTTTCTTTGCTACCTTTTGTCATCACTCTCTTGGCCTATCTTTGCCTTACCCACTGTCCTTAGGAAATCACTTCTCTGCTTTCTACTACTGTAGGTTAGTTTCCATTTTCTAAAATAATATATAAATGAAATCACACACTATGCACATGCTCTTTTTTGTCTTTAAGTCATGCAGCATAATTTTGTGAGATCTATCCATGTTGGTGTTGATGTCAATAGTTGATTCAGTCTTATTGCTGAGCAATATTGCATTGTTTCGTTATATCACAGCTTGTTCACAGTTATATCACAATAAGTAAATTATTGGGCAGTTGGATCTTTTCCAGCTTTTGGCTACTACAAATGTAAGTGCTATGAACATTAATGCATAAGCCTTTGTATGGACATAAACTTTTAGTTTCTTTGGGCAAATATGTAGGAGTGAGATGGCTGGATCATATAGTAAGTATGAGTTTCACTTTGTAAGAAACTGAAAAATGTTTCCAAAGTGATTTCACCGTTTTATATTCCATCAGTGGATTTGAGAGTTTCTGTCATAAATAATCTGAAGGATATACACCTTGCCAAACAGAGTTTTAATTGATTTGTAGGCAAAGGAAGTGATGTGAGATAAATCAATTTAAAGAGTTTTAGATAATTCTACTTTTTTTTTAATACAAACATATTCTCATTTTATACAATAGTCTATGAAAAATCAGATTCCACTTTTTTTCTATTCTTTGAGGGTGAAGGTTTATGGAAAGTGTTGATATATCAATAAGAAGGTGTTAACCTACTAGATTGCAAAAAAAAAAGTGCAGTGATGATATTACTTAGTTTGTCAAAAATTTTCATTTTTGAATTGACATATATCACTTCGATTTATACTTGTCAAAACAAGTTATCTAGACAAATTTTTAAAAAGCTGTGGAAATTATACATAAAACAAACATAAGAAAACTCTGAAAAGTGGCAGCAAGAAAAGAGAATGGCTGAGAATCTCAGGACAAGAAGAATGACATCGTGGTGAGTTCCCTGTTTTTATTTTTGCAACTCGTATATTGGATGGGGTGTCAGAGAAGACAGCAACACAGAAATGCCAATAAGTGCACACTACAAATAAAAAACAAATACAAACTCCACAAAATGTTGCCGTTTCCAGCTAGAGAACAAGAAAAGGGGAAGCCTAGCAAAACAGAAAACACTTAAAATGTACCACTCTGTTGTAACCGGAAAACAAACAAACAAAAACCCAGACTATGTCCTCACTCTCAATCACACTAGAAAAGGCCAAGTGAGGAACCTAGGCTTTCACCCTTACCAAGTTTTAATAAGGCTCTCTCTCCCCGTCCTGTGAGAGCAGGGTCGAAACAGATCAAGTAGGGAGCCAGGACTTTAATCTCTGCCAGCAATTAGAGGCCATTAAGTGAGCAATAATATAGAATTAAACCACCTCATTAACCAACAGGGTGCAACTAACACTGATAAAACATTTCACCCAACAACAGCAGAATATACAATTTTTTCAAATGCTCCTGGAACATATATCAAGATAAACTACATCCTGGGCTAGAAAAGAAACTCCAACAAACTTAAAAAGAATTGAGATCACACAGAGGATATTTATTTTCTGATCACAATAGAATAAAACTAGAAATTATTAACAACAAAATAATAGGAAAATTATGAGATACTGGGAAACAAAGCAACATAATTCTAAATGATCTATAAATCCTAGAGGACATATCAAAATAAATAACACTATATATCAAGCACATCAAAATGTGTAGTATGCAACTAAAGCAATAAGGAGAGGTAAACTTATAGCACTAATGAATATATTAGTAAAAATGAAAAATAGCAAATCTGAACTAAAATCCCACCTTGAGAACCTAGAAAAAGAACAAAATAAACCCAAAGTAAGTAGAAGGAAGAAAATAGTAAGAAAAGAGCAAAACCCAATGAAATTGAAAATCGAAAACATTACAGAAAGTTAATGAAACAAAGATATGGTTTTTCAAAAGAGAAGCAATACAATTGGCAAACTGTAACAAGATCACAAAGAAAAATAAGATGCAAATTTTTAATATTAAAATGAAATAGTGGATATCACTGCAATGCTATCAGATATCAAAAATATCACAGAGAATACTATACACAAATTCTACAAATATACATTTTAGAACTTCGATGAAATGAAACAATTTCTTAAAAAACATTAACTGCAACTCACCGAATATGAAATCACATTAACTATTAAAACCCACTCCAACAGAAACTTTCAGTTTAGGTAATTTCAATGTTTCAATGGAGAATTTAGGTAAACACAGTAATAATAGCAAATGAATACATATTCTTCCAAAATGTAGAAGAGACAAAATTTTCCCAAATTGTCTCTTCATTACATAATTATTAACTTAATTACATCTGCTTGAGTGCCGTGGCGCGGTCTTGGCTCACTGAAAGCTCCGCCTCCCGGGTTCACGCCATTTTCTTGCCTCAGCCTCCCGAATACCTGGGACTACAGGCGCCCACCACCATTCCCGGCTAATTTTTTGTATTTATAGTAGAGACGGGATTTCACCGTTTTAGCCAGTGTGGTCTCGATCTTCTGACCCTGTGATCCTCCCACCTCGGCCTCCCAAATTGCTGGGATTACAGGCGTGAACCACCAAGCCCGGTCTTTTTTTCTAAATAAGCTAACATTCATGAGTTTCAGAAATTTTACCTGGATATCTCTGTGGGACAGTTTTCCAGCCTACTACCATATTTATGGGCAATGATGGTTCATCAATTTTATTTTTGTACTGCTTTCGTCGGATTTTTTTGTTAGAATAATATTAGTTTTATAAGATAATTTGGGAAGGATTTAGAGCACTTTGGGTGTATATATTTCAAGTAGTGGGATTTCTGGGTCAAATGCTAGTTCTAAGTTTTTTGGGAAATTTTCCCACTGCTTTCCACAATGGCTGAACTAATTTCCATTCCCAACCGCAGGGTTTAAAATTCCCTTTTCTCTGCAGGCTCATCAGCATCTGTTAATTTTTACTTTTTAATAATAGCTCTTCTGACTGGTGTGAGATGATATCGCATTGTGGGTTTTGTTTGCATTTCTCCAGTGATTAGTGTTGTTGAACACTTTTTCATATGCTTATTGGTTATGTGTGTGTCTTCTTTGGAAAGTGTCTTTTTGTCTTTTGCCCACTTTTTAATAGGGTTGTTTGATTTTTGCTTGTACTTCTTTTTTTAAGTTCCTTATAGATTCTAGATATGAGACCTTTGTCAGATGCATAGTTTGCAAATATTTTCTTTCATTTTGTAGAGTATTTATTCACTCTATTCATAGTTTCTGTTGCTGTGCAGAAGCTCTTTAGTTTAATTAGGTCCCATGTGTCAATTTTCGTTTTCGTTGTAATTGATTTTGGCATCTTCATCATGAAATCTTTGTCAGGACCTATGTCCGGAATGTTGTTTTCTTGGTTTTAGTCTAGGGTTTTTATTGTTTTAGATTTTATTTGAGTCATTAATCTATCTCAAGTTGATTTTTGTATATTGTGTAGGAAAGGGGTCCAGCTTTAATCTGCATATAGCTAGCCAGTTATCCCAGCACCATTTATTGAATAGAAAGTCCTTTCCTCATTGCTTGTTTTTGTCTACTTTATTTAAGATCAGAAGATAGTTGTAGGCATTTCTTACTTTCTATTCTGTTCTATTTGTTGATGTGTCTGTTTTTGTGAAAGTGCCATGCCGTTTTGGTTATTGTAGCCTTGTAGTACACATTTTTAAATCTACGTTCATCAGGGATATTGGCCTGTAGTTTTCTTCCTCTGGGAAGCAGACATGATTTGCAGAAGAGAAATTGACCAGTGAGGGCCATCAACTCCATTCTTTCTTATGTGCACCCTGGCAATGCCCATGGCTGCAGGAGGTGCACCCACCTCCTCCCCAAGTGGGTGTAGCCCTAAGTCCACCCTTCTTAAGGTATTGGCATGATCTGTATGGAGATCTCCCTGGACTATTGTCCTGAGCTGTGTCAGAGACAGACATGGTTCCCTTCCCAAGACTGCAGCTTTTTCTCAGCCACATCTTGTAAGCACAGGTCTGAAGATTGGTATCTGTAGTATAGTTTGAAGTTGAGTAGCAGGATGAGTTACTCAACATGAAATTGAGTAACAGCTTTGTTTTTTTGCTTAGAATTGCTTTGGTTATTTGGGATATTTTTGGTTTCATATGAATTTAAGAATGATTTTTTTCTAGTTCTGTGAAGAATGTCATTGGTAGTTTGATAGGAATAACACTGAATTTGTACATTTATTTGGGCAGTCTGGCCATTTTTACAGTAAAAATTCTTCCTCTCCATGGACATGGAAAGGTTTTCCATTTGTCTCATCTTTGACTTTGAGTAACTCACTGTATTTCTCATTGTAGAGATATTTCAGCTGTCTGGATAGTTGCATTTGGAAGTATTTTACTTTATTTTTTGTGGTTACTGTGAATGGGATTGTGCTATTGAGTGGGCTCTCAGTTTGGATGCTGTTGGTGTTTAGAAGTGCTACTAATTTTTCTAAATTGATTTTATATCCCAAAACACCGATGACATTGTTTATCAGCTCAATGAGCTTTTGGGCAAAGCTTTTAAATTTTCCAGGTTTAAAATCATATTGTCTATAAAGAGAGATAGTTTGACATTCTCTCTTTCTATTTAGGTGCCTTTTATTTCTTTCTCTTGCCTGATTGCTCTGGCTAGAACTTGCAGTACTGTGTTAACTAGCAGTGGTGAGAGTAGGTATCCCTGTCTTTTTCTGGTCCTGAAGGGCAGTACTTCCAGCTTTTGCCCACTTGTTATGGTACTGGCCTTGGGTTTGTCACAGATGGCTCTTCTTTTTAGATGTGTTTCTTCATTGCCTAGTGTGTTGAGAGCTTTTAACATGAAGGGATGTTAGATTTTATCAAAAGCCTTTTCTTCATGATCATGTGGATTTTGTTTTTAGTTCTACTTTTGTGATGAATCACATTTATTGATTTGCATATGTTGAATTAACTTGCATTCCAAGAATAAAACCTACTTGATTCTGGTGGATTAGCTTTTTGACGTGCTGCTAGATTCAGTTTGCTCATGTTGTGTTGAGGATTTTACATCTGTGTTTATCAGGTGTATTGGTCAGTAGCTTTTGTTTGTTTGTTTGTTTGTTTTTAATTGTGCTTCTGCCAGATTTTTGTATCAGGGTGATACTAGCTGAGTTAAGGAGGAGTTTCTCCTCCTTGAGTTTTTGGAATAGTTTCAGTAGAATTGGTTTCAGCTCTTTGACTGTTTGTCTGTCTGGTAGAACTCTACTTTGAATTCACCTGGTCCAGAGGTTTTTTTGTTTGGTAAGATTTTATTGCTGATCCAATTTTGAACTCAGTATTTGTCTCTTCAGGGTTTCAAGTTCTTCCTGTTTCAATATTGGTAGATTGTATGTTTCTAAGAATTTATGTACTTCTTCTAGGTTTTCTCATTTGTGTGCATAGAGGTGTTCAAAATAGTCTCTGAGGGTCTTTTGTTTTTATGTGGGATCAGCTGTGATGTCACTTTTGTTTTTGTTGATTGTGATTATTCTTATCTTCTCTCATTTTGTTTCTTTAGCTAGCAGTCATAAATCTTTTCTAGCTTATAAAAAAACCATGTTTGGTTCTTTTGATTACTTTTATAATTTTTTTAGTCTCTATCTTATGCAATTAATTTTGACTATTTCTTTTCTTCAGCAAGCTTTGGGGTTAGTTTTTTTTTTTTCCTACTTCCTTTAAGTGTAATATTAGATGGTTAAGATTTTTCTAACTTCTTAATGTAGATGTTCAGTTCCATAAACTTTCCTCTTAACACTGCTTTAGCTGCATCTCAGAGATTTCTGGTTTGTATCTTTGTTTTCATTTCTTTCAAATATTTTTTGTGATTTTTGCCTTAATTTCATAGTTTAACTAAAAGTCATTCAGGAACAAGTTGTTTAATTTCCATGTAATTATGTGGTGTTTATACATCTTCTTGGTATTGATTTCTATTAATATTTTCATTTCACTGTGGTCTGAGAGTGTGGCTGCTTTCTATTTTTCAAAAGGTATCAATACTTCCTTGTGACCAAGCATGTTGTCAGTCTTAGAATATGTTTCCTGTGTGAATGAGAAGAATATAAACTCTGGTTACTGGGTGAAATATTTTGCAGATATCTATTAGAACAAATTAGTCAATTGTGAGATTTCTGTCTAGAATTTTTGTGTTAGTTTTCGGCCTCAATGACCTATCACTATCAGTTGGATGCCGTAGTCCCCAATGATTGTTGTGTGGCTAAGTTTTTTCGTAGGTCTAGAAGTACTTGTTTTATAAATCTGGGTGCTCCATTGTTGAATCTGTATATATTTAGCATAGTTAAGTCTTCTTGTGCAATTGAACCCTTTGTCATGATGCAATGTCCTTCCTTTGTCTTTTTTGACTGTTATTGGTTTTAAAGTTTGTTTTATCTGATATAAGAATAGTGACCCATGTTGTTTTCTGTTTTCCATTTGTGTGATAAATCATTCTCTAACATATTACCTTGAGCTTATGAGTGTCATTATGTATGGGATAGGTGTGCTGAAGACAGCAGATGGATGGATCTTGTTGTTTTGTTTATTTGTTTTGTTTTGTTTTTATCGAATTAACTTCTCTGTCCCCTATATGTGGAGTGGTTAGACAATTTACATTCAAAATTAGTATTGATATGTGTAATTTTGATCCTATCATGAAGTTGTTAGTCTGTTGCTTTGCAGTTTCTATTGTGTAGCTACTTTATCTAATCTGTGAGCTATGTACGTAAGTGTGTTTTGTGGTAGCAGGTATCATTCCATTATTTCCATGTTTAGAGCTCCCTTAAGGATCTCTTGTAAGACTGGTCTAGTGGTAATGAATTTTGTTAATGATTGCTTGTCTGGAAACTATTTTGTTTCTTTTTAGCTTATGATGCTTAGTTTGGCAGAATATGTATTTCTTCTCAGAATTTTTTTTTTTTTTTTGGATAGTGCAAAAATAGGCCCCCAATCTCTTCTGGCTTATAAGATTTCTGCTGAGAAATCTGTTGTTAGCCTGATGAGGTTCCCATTGTTTGTAATCTCACCTTTTTCTCTAGCTGCCTTTAAGATTTTTTTAGTGTTGGCCCTGTACAGTGATGTTCATTGCGTATAGTATCTTGCAGTTGCTTTCTGGATTTCTTATATCTGGATGTTTACTTATTTGGCAAAATTAGGGACATTTACTTTGTCTGCTATCTCAAGGAGGCCAATAATTCATAGATTTGGTAACCTGACATAATCCTGTATTTCTCAAACTCTTTGTTCATTTTTAAAAATTCATTTTTATTTATTTTTGTCTGCATATCTTAGTTTGAAAGACCAGTCTTCATGCTATAAAAGTGTTTCTTCTGCTTGGTCTAATCTATTGATAAAGTTTTCAATTGTATTTTGAAGTTTCTTAAGTGAATTTTTCAATTCCAAAGCCCTAATTGATTTCCTTATAAGATGTTTATTTCTTCCTTCATTTTCTGGATTGCTTTAGAAGTTTCTTTGTTTTTATTTTCAATTGTGTCTAGGATCTCACTGAGCTTCCTTACAATCCATGCTTTGAATTCCTTATCTGTCATTTGTGAGTTTCCATTTTGGTTAGAGACCATTACTGGAGAGCTAGTATAATCCTTTCGTGGTGTCAAAACATTGAGATTTTTCATGGTGCCAGAACTCTTGTCCTGGTTCCTTCTTATCTGGAAACACTTGCAATTTTTGTACTTATTTTCATGTGGATAGAATTTCTTTTTCTTTCCTTCCCCCTAAGTCATACTTAGAGGATATGACTGTAGAGTTGGGTAGGGTCTTTTTGCTTTGATTCCAGAGCATTGTGGACTTCAGTCAGCGTGTTTTATATTGAGCTGTGCGGTTCAACTTAAAAGTCAGTAGATGGTGCTTATGTGTAAGAGCTGGCTGCCACCAAGGCAGATGGGTACGTACTTAATTCTTACTTACTGAAAGAAGCTTTCTGTTGCCTCAGGCAATGGGCTGAATCATGGAACTCACAGTAGTCTGAGGTCAGGAGTTGGGGATGGAGATGAACAGGGCTGGTCCAGGCAGACCCACATGCAGGTTCCCCAATGGCAAGCACAAGCACCAGTGCCAAGGGGGTTTCAGTGGGCAGCCAACAAGCATCCATAAGTATGCCTCATCATGGAGCTGTGAAATTTCAGCCCAAGATTCTCTGCACTGGGTTGGGGCATGGCCTAAACTACTCTTGGGGAGTCAGTGTTCGTGATGCCTGGAGATCTGCCTAGGTGTGAAGTGTAGAAGGCCCTGCTGAGCCACAATCTCTTCACAAGATCAGTGGTGCGGCTTAGGCTTCTGATCCAAAAGAGTGGGTGTTCTGAATCCCTGGAGGTATACCTGGGTGAGAAGCTGAGAGGACCCTGCTTTACCATGGTCTCTGCACAGGAAGTGGGGAGGGAGAGTACTAAGCCTGTTGATCCAGGAGAGCAAGTGCTTCAAATACCTGGGGATATGCCTGAGCATAGAGCATAGAGGGTCCTGTTGCATCATGATCTTTCCACAGGAAGGGTGGGGCAGCTTAGGCTGCTGAACCAGATGAACAGGAACACATTTCTTAACAAAATATTACCAAATGAAATTCAGTAAATGTTTAAAAATTTATATCATGATCAAATAGGTTTTATACCAAGAATGGAAAATTATTTCAATAATCAAAAACCAGTCAGCATAAACCAATTAACAGGCTAAAAAAGGAAAAAATGCATAAAAAGATAAATTGATGTAGAAAAAGAATGTGATAAAATTTAAAAACCACTTATGATAAATAATCCCAGAGAACTAGGAATAGATTGGCTCCTACTTAACTTGATAAGGAACATTTTAAAAAAATCCTATAGCTAACATTATATTTGATGTGGAAAGATAGAATGATTTTGTTTTATGTTCAGGAATAAGGCAAAGATGTCTGCTCTCATCACTTTTATTCAATATAGTACTGTAAGTTTCAGCCAATGTAATAAGCAAAAACTAAAATAAAGTGAAAAACAACAGAGGTTTCTGTGGTCTTCTGCAAAGTCAGAGGGGGGATGCCTTGCCAACACAAAAGTTGCTTCTCATACCTAAACTGATTCTCTCAATCCATCAGTCTCCCTCTCTCTTTCTCTCTCTCTCTCTCTCTGTCTTTCTGACACACACACACACACACGCACACACACACACACACACGGATATGAAATGTTTTACTGCTTACATAATTGAGGTTCCTGGAAAGAACAGCACAATCCTCTCAAGCAGGTCCAAAATTGGCTTCAGAGAACAAAGAAAGGAGACTTTCTGGCATATTATTGTGGTTACGAGTTGGGGCCTACGTGAGTTTTCTTTCATTAGCAGGAGCTCATGTTGTCTAAACTTTCCACAGGTTCCAAAAGAAATAACATTTAGGTTTTCTTATGTGCTTATTCATATATGGGGCACACAAAAAAAATTGGAAGAGGTGAGGCTTCATAGTTTTCAGCAGTCAGGCCAGGTGTGTGGCTCATGCCTGTAATCCCAGCACTTTGGGAGGCCAAGGCAGGAGGATCACGAGGTCAGGAGATCGGGACTATTCTGGTCAACATGGTCAAAACCCATCCCTACTAAAAATACAAAAAATTAGGTGGGTGTGATGAGGATTTGTATGCTGAAACTTATAAAATGGAAAAAATCAGGTATAAATAGAGAGTCATTATCATGTTCATGGTTTAAAAGACCATCATAGTAAATATATAAATTATTTGCATAGTGATAAACAGATTTAACTCAGTTCCTATTAAAATTTGGGTCTCATTTTTTATAGGTATTTAAAAGATTATTCTAAAATGTATGTGGAAAGGGAAAGATACTATAATAGATAACACTAATTTGAAAAAAAAGAATAAAGTGGGTAGAATCAACCTATCAGATTGTATTACATAGATACAGATATCAAGACTGTGATATTGAAGCTGGGATTGGCACACAGATTGATAAAATGAAAAACCCACACAAAATAGACACATTAATATCCTCAAATTACTTTTTACAAATATTCAAGATAGTTCAATAGAAAAAAGATAGCCTTGTATAGAGGAATGATGTTGGAACAATTGTGTCTCTATAGGCCAAAAAAATAAAGACACAAAACAAAACAAATCCTTGATGGAATCATCACATCTTCTAAAAATGTTAGCTCAAGATGGATTAAATAGTTAAATATAAAATATAAAACCATAAAACTTATAGAAAAGTGAATAGAAATAAATATTCATGAGCTTGGGTAGGCAAAAAATTATTAGACATGACAGCAAACACACAGTGCATAGAAGAAAAATTTATAAATTTGCTTAATCCAAACAAAAAGTTTTTCTCTATGACTTCTTTAAGAGGATGAAAATACACATTACTGAACGGGAGAAAATATTTACAAATCATATATAAAACAAAAGAGTAGTACCTAGAATACATAAAGAAAGCTCAAAACTCAACAGTGAGTAAACAAAAGATTCTATGAGAAAATTGACAAAAAACACACAGAAACATTTCACCCATTTTACCAGAGAGAATGTACAAATGGCAGATAAGCAGATTAAAAACTTTCAACATCATTATGCATTAGGAAAACTCCAATTAAAACTCCAATGGAAAATCATTATGTATCTACCAGAATGAAAAAAAAATGAAATGTAGTTACAAAACCGAATGTTTATGAGAATGCACAAAAACTGGATCACTCATTGCTGGTGGAATGTAAAGTGGTACAGTCCCTATGGAAAACAGTTGGGCAGATTCTCAAACAGACAAACCAGGAAAAAAAAAAAAAAACAACTAAATATCCAGTCACCACGCCAGTCATCAATTGTTCTCCCAGGCACTTACCCCAGAGAAAGAGAAACTTCTGTTAACACAAAAATTTGTGCCCAAATGTTTTATTTATATGGCAAAAACTAGAAACAATTTGATGTCATTTAACACATGAATGTTTATGCAAATTGTGGCCTATCCCTAATATTGAATGCTGCTCACTAGTAAAAAAGAACAATATGTTTGATATCATTTAGATATTTGTCCCCATAAAAATCTCAAGTTGATCATGATACTTATTCACTATCATGAGAACTGCACAGAAAAACCTTGCTCCCATGATTTAATTACCTCCCATGCGGTCCATCCCAGGACGTGTGATGATTATGGGAGCTACAATTCAAGATGAGATTTGGGTGGGGACACAGTCAAACAATATCACTTAACTTCAATAACATACAAAATTTTGGCTTTTTTAACAGCTTAATTCCCACCACTTTGAGTTTTAATGTCATAATTACGTATTTATACATTTATCTGTCCGAACATATACACTAAATAGTATTTAATGCATAAGTCTCTTGAGTTATGTTAAAAAAAAAAATGTGGAGTTCAAACCAAAATTATAATACCAGATATTAGACTTATAATTTTTTAATGTAATTGTCTCTTAAATCATGTAGAAAACAAATATTAAAGCTTGTATTACTCAGTTCTCACCCTGCTAACACGTACAAGAGAACTGATAATTTATAGGAAAAGGAGGTTTAATTGGCTCACAGTTCCACATGGCTGGGGAGGCCTCACAGTCACGGTAGAAGATGAAGGAAGACCAAAACGATGTCTTACATGGTGGCCAGCGAAGAGAGAGTAAGAGCCAAGCAAAAGGGAAAACCCCTTATATAACCATCAGATCTCATGAGACTTATTCACCACCATGAGAATTATATGGGGGAAACGGCACCAGTGATTCAATTGTCTCTCAACAGGTCCCTCCCACAACACATGGGAATTATGGAAGCTACAATTCAACATGAGATTTGCACGGGGACACAGCTAAACCATATCATTCCCCCCCGGGTCCCCCAAGTATCATGTCCTCACATTTCAAAATCAATCATGTCTTCCTAACAGTCCCCAAAGTCTTAACTCATTTCAGCATTGACTCAGAAGTCCCCAGTCCAAAGTCTTGTCTGAGACAAGTCAACTCCCTTTCACCTATGGGTTTGTAAAATTGAAAGCAAGTTAGTTACTTCCTAGATACAATGAGGGTGCAGGCATTCAGTAAATATACGCATTGCAAATGGAAAAAAATGGCCAAAACAGAAGGGCTACAGGTCCCATGTAAGTCTGAATTATAACGGGGCAGCCATTAAATCCCACATTTTCCTTCCACATTGCCCTAAAGGAGGTTCTCCATAAGGGCCCCGCTGCTACAGCTAACTTCTGCTTGGACGACCAGGCATTTCTGTACATTCTCTGAAATCTAGGCAGAGGTTCCCAAAACCTCAATTCTTGATTTCTGAGCACCTGCAGGTTCAACACCACGTGGAAACTGCCAAGGCTTGGGGCTTGCACCCTCTGAATCCACTGCCTGAACTGTATCTTTGTCCCTTTTTGGCACAGCTGGAGTGGCTGGGACACAGGGCTGCACAGAACAAGGAGGCCCAGGGCCTGGCTCACAAAACCATTTCTCCCTCTTAGGTCTATGATGGGAGGTGCTGCTACAAAGGTCTCTGACATGCCCTGGAGACATTTTCCCCATTGTCTTGGTGATTAACACTTGGCTCCTTGTTACTTATGCCAATTTCTGCAGCTGGCTTGAATTTCTCATCAGAATATATACATATATATTTTCTACTGCAGCATCAGGCCGAAAATTTTCCAAATCTTTATGTTCTACTTCCTCTTGAATGCTTTGCTGCTAAGACATTTCTTTTCCCAGATACCCTAAATCATCTATCTCAAGTTCAAAATTCCACATATCTCTAGGACAGGGGCAAAATTCTGTCAGTCTCTTTTCTAAAGCACAGCAAGAGTGACTTGTACTCCAGTTCCCAAAAAGTTTCTCATGTCCATCTGAGACCATGTCAGCCTGGACTTTATTGTCCATATCACTATCAGCATTTTAGTCAAAGCTATTTAACAAGTCTCTAGGAAATTCCAAACTTTCCCACATTTCCCTATTTTCTTCTGAGCCCTCCAAACTGTTTCAACCTCTGCCTGTTACCCAGTTCCAATGTCACTTCCACATTCTTGGGTATCTCTACAGCAGCATCCCACTCTCATTACCAATTTATTGTATTAGTCCATTCTCATGCTGCTAATAAAGGCATACCCAAACTGAGTAATTTATGAAGGAAAGCGGTTTAGTGGACTCACAGTTCCACATGCCTGAGGAAGTCTCACAATCATGGTGGAAGATGAAGGGAAAGCAAAGGTACATTTTACATGGCAGCCAGCAAAAAGAGAATGAGAGCCAAGTGGAAGGGGAAACCTTTTATATAACCGTCACGTCTCATGAGACTTATTCACTACCATAAGAACAGTATGGGGAAACTGCCCCCGTGCAATGCAAGATGAGATTTGCACGAGGACACAGACAAATCACATCACTTAACATTAATAACATACAAAATATTGACTTTTCTAAAAGCTTGATTCCCACTTCTTTTAGTTTTAGTGTCACGAAATCGCATTTTTATACATTTATTTGTGCAAACACATATACTAATAAGTGCTTTAATATACTAGTCTTTTGGGTTATATAAAAAAGCAAAATGTGGAGTTGCAAACCAAAATCGTAATACTAGATATTAGACTAATAATTTTTAATGTAATTGTCTCTTCAATCATGTAGAAAACAAAAATTGAAACTATACATTATTGTTAGAATAATAGTAGATTTTATAATTGGTCATGTATTTAGCCTTGCTGAGATCTTTATTGGTTTTTATAGCTTTGATTTACTGTCTAGTATCCTTCATTTTAGCCTACTTGACTCTCTACCATTTATTATAGTCGAGACTATAAGAAAGTGCCTAAACTTTTATTTATCTAGGAATGTCTTAATTTCTCCCTCACTTTTTAAGGACAGTTTTGCCAGTAGATATTTTTTTCTATCATTTGATCATTTATTTTTTCTGCCTTTTCTGGGTTGACAGTGTTTTTTGTTTTTGTTCTTTTTTTTGCAATTTGAATATATCAGCCCACTGCCTCAGACTACAAAAGTTTCTGATGAGAAATTTGCTAATAGTTTTAATTGAAAATCTCTTGTGCATCACAAGTTACTTTTCTCTTTCTACTTTTAAGAGTCTCTCTTTGCTTTTGGCTTTTGATGATTTTATTACAATGTGTCTTTTCGCAAGTCTCTCAGTTCAATAAAACTTGAAGTTTATTAAACCCCTTGAATGTTTATATTCATGTCATTCATCAAGTGTGGACATTTTTCAGGTATTATTACTTCAAACTGGCTTTCTTCCCTTTTTTTCCTCTCATTTAATTCTCTGACAAATGCTCATTTGTTGCACTCCATAGGGTACCTTAGGTTCTGTTCACTTTTCTGTTCCTACAACCCAATGATTTCCATTGTCTTCTCTTGAAGTTTACTGATGCTTTCTTCTGCCTGTGATGACTATGGAAATCAGATTATCCCCCCTTCCCAGGGTTTTCCATTTCTCAATTTTGTTATTTGCATGTTTTGCATTGTTGTAGATAGCTTCTGTGCTGAGTATCAGCCTCAAATGTAAACTTAAGATTGTCTCAAGTCTTTTCTGAGACTGTACCTTTGTCTGGGATGTGTGGTGACTTTCCATGTATATGTAGTTGCTTTTGAATGGTTTAGTCTTCCATGTCTGATTTCCAAAAGACAAAATGGAGAAAAGTGAAGGGAGTGAAGCTGAAGGCGCTTTAATTCCTCCGGAAGCCACTACAACCAGTAAGAGTGGCTTGCAACAATGGAGAAAAGTGCAACAATAATGTCAGCTACTTCTTTTTCTATGATTAGAAATAGCAGTCAGCAATCAGAGCACAGACACTTGACTTTTGTAAGGCAGGATCCTTTTTGTCCACCTGGCTCCTGGAGACTGTGAGCAAGCTGCTCTGGGAATGTGTGCATGGGGCTAAGGAGTAAGAGTTGGGTAGCTGCTACTATACTAAGTTATGAAATGGATAGACATTAATCATAATTTATACTCTAAGCCTTCCTGTGGAAGTTTCAAGCCTACGATAGACTCCAGAATTTCAAAACACTTACATCAGATTGCCAGTGCAATTATTATCTAAGTAGGGAACAGATTTCTGGTGCTTCTTACTTTGCCATCTTTCCAGACCCTCTCTCCTGTGCCAGACTGTTGCCTTTTTAGAAAATAGACAATGAGTCATCTAGGAGAGGATATATGTCTGGCAGAGAGCCAAGTCAGAATCTCATGGACACAGAGAATGGAAAATTTATTGATTCCCTTTCCTTTCAAAAAACAAATATATATATATTAAATTATCATTTTAATGTTACTGAAGAGAAGTGAGCCCCTGAGAGCTCTAATAAATATGTAGATTTATTAAATGGTGCTCAAGTAACTTTATAATGCATTTCATGAATTCTGGTAGAAGTATGGAACACTGCTTCTTCATAATTTCATTTTTTTATATTCAACATGAATACTACAGTAACAGTCCCCAAAACAATGAACTAGACTCTTATGACAAGGCTAAATCATTAAGAGACATGCCCCCAATGCATTGTGAATAAGGACAGTAAAAAATAATAATGTTTACTGCAGAGGGAAAATACGGTGATCAGGTGATAAAAATCTACAGGATGAGATTATTATAGTCCAAAGTATTAAACATCTAATCATGCTTTCATTTCATCCCTTGGCGTGTGTGTGTGTGTGTGTGTGTGTGTGTGTCTGTGTGTGTGTGTGAGAAAGAGAGAGAGAGGGGATGCACTTTTTTTTTTTTTTTTTTTTTTTTTTTTGAGATGGAGTCTCGCTGTGTCTCCCAGGCTGGAGTGCAGTGGCCTGATCTCGGCTCACTGCAAGCCCCGCCTCCCGGGTTCACGCCATTCTCCCGCCTCAGCCTCCCAAGTAGCTGGGACTACAGGCGCCCGCCACCACGCCCGGCTAGTTTTTTTTTTTTGTATTTTTAGTAGAGACGGGGTTTCACCGTGTTAGCCAGGATGGTCTCGATCTCCTGACCTCGTGATCCACCCACCTCGGCCTCCCAAAGTGCTGGGATTACAGGCTTGAGCCACCGCGCCCGGCCGAGGATGCACTTTTACTTGACTCAACTATCAGTTTTCCTATTAAGTCTGTCAACATCTACCTGATCCCCATATCTGATTGACCACCTCCAGGATTCATCATTATCTCTCTTGTCTTCATCTAGAACTTTTGTGCATAATCTAGCTGGATTTATGAACAGGCTGACTTTCAGTATTGATAAATTGCATATCTGCTTGTCCTCCTTAAAACATAATGGATATATTACATTAGTGTAGATGTATAATTTATCTTTGAATTCTTAGCACTTCACGGATACATTCAATAACTCATTTGTCAGTTGTATTTCATTTTATATTTGCTGATTTTCGTTTGTCACTTATAATTAATCTGACGTTTACCGAGTTTCTACTAGGAAGCAAACTGAGTGTTACGTTTGTAATGTTAAAAATAAAATCAAGTTAGTTTCTGGCACACAGTGGTGAGAACAGTGATACAGAAACTGAAATAATTTAAAGTACAGTGTGAGTGGCAATATAGATGTAAGGGCGTACAAGGTAAAAAAAGACCCACAATTTAAGCTGATTTATTATTTGTCAAGAGCCACCATATACTTTTTGGCTTCTGGATTTTGAGATTTGATATAAGAATACTCATTGCCATAGAGTAAGGGCCAGATTATTAACAATCAAGGAATTCTCTGTTTTTTTTATTTTTTATTTTTTATTTTTTATTTTTATTTTTTGGTACGCATTGCAGAATTTTTACAAAAAAAAATGCACATACTGGAATTTTCGTTGAGTAATTTATTTCCTCACTCTCTGTTACCCTTGTAAAATACCTGCATATTTCTCTTATGAGCTCTACTGATCACTTTTAAGAAGTGCTTAATTCTGGGTTCAGGATAAAGATGGCTGAGTAGGAACAGCTCCAGTCTGCAGCTCCCAGCAAGATTTACGCAGAAGGCGGGTGATTTCTGCATTTCCAACTGAGGTACCCGGTTCATCTCATTGGTTGGACAGTGGCTCTAACCCACAGAGGAAGAGCAGAAGCAGGGTAGGGCCTTGCCTCACCGGGAAAGCGTAAGCGGTTGGGGAATTTTCTCCACTACCCAAGGGAAGCTTGTGAGGGACTGAGCCTGAGGAACTGGGCACTCCGGCCCAGATACTGCTCTTGTCCCATGGTCTTTGCAACCCACAGGCCAGGAGAGTCCCTCTGGTGCCTACCCCACCAAGGACCTGGGTTTCAAGTACAAAACTGGGTGGCCATTTGGGCTGACACTGAACTAGCTGCACAAGTTTTTTTTTTTTTTTTTTTCTATACCCCAGTGGTGCCTGGAAGGCCAGCGAGACAGAACCATTCACTCCCCTAAAAAAGGATGCTGAAGCCAGGGAGCTAAGTGGTCTGGCTCCGCAAGTCCCACCCCCAGAGGGCCCAGTAAACTAAGATCCACTGGCTTAAAATTCTTGCTGCCAGCACAGCAGCAGTCTGAGATGACCTGGGACACTTGAGCTTGGTGTGGAGTGGGGCATCCGCCATTGTTGAGGCTTTAGTAGGTGGTTTTACACTCATAGTGTGAACAAAGCCACCAGGAAGTTCAAACTGGGTGGAACCCTCTGTAGCTCAGCAAGGCTACTGTGGCCAGACTGCCAGATTTCTCCTCTCTGGGGAGGGCATCTCTGAAAAAAAGACAGCAACCCCCAGTCAGGAACTTATAGATAAAACCCCCATCTGGCTGGAAGAGAGCACCTGGGGGAAGGGGAGGCTGTAGGCGCAGATTCAGCGGACTTAAACCTCCCTGCTTGATGACTCGAAGAGAGCAGCAGACCTCCCCGCACAGCGTTTGAGCTCTGCTAAGGGTCAGACTGCCTCCTCAAGTAGGTCCTTGACCGCCATGTATCCTAACTGGGTGACACCTCCCAGTATGGGCCAACAGACACCTCAGATGGGAGAGAGTTCTGGCTGACATCTGGCAGTGGCCCTTCTGGGATGAAGCTTCTAGAGGAAAGAACAGGCAGCAATCTTTGCTGTTCTGCAGCCTCCACTGTGATTCCGAGCAAGCAGGGTAGGGAGTGGACCTCCAGCAAACTCCAACTGAACTGCAGTAGAGGGCCCTGACTGTTAGAAAGAAAACTAACAGACAGAAAGGAATGGGATGTCCACTCAAATACCCTATCAAAAGGTCTCCAACATCAAAGACCAAAGGTAGATAAATCCACAAAACTGGGGAGAAACCAGCACAGAAAGGCTGAAAAATTCCAAAAACCAGAATGCCTCTTCTCCTCCAAAGGATCACAACTCCTCGCCAGCAAGGGAACAAAACTGGACAGAGAATGAATTTGATAAATTGACAGAAGTAGGCTTCAGAAGGTGGGTAATAACAAACTCGTCCGAGCTAAAGAAGCATGTTCTAACCCGATATAAGGAAGCTAAAAACCTTGAAAAAAGGTTAGATGAATTGCTAACTAGAATAACCAGTTTAGAGAAGAATATAAATGACCTGATGGAGCTGAAAAACACAGCATGAGAACTTCGTGAAGCATATACATGTATCAATAGTCGAATCGATCAAGCAGGAGAAATGATATCAGTGATTGAAGATCAACTTAAAATAAAGCGAGAAGACAAGATTAGAGAAAAATAATAAAAAGGAACAAACAATGACTCCCAGAAATAAGGGATTATGTAAAAAGACCAAATCTATGTTTGATTGGTGTACCTGAAAGTAATGAGGAGAATGGAATCAAGTTGGAAAATACTCTTCAAGATATTATCCAGGAGAACTTCGCCAACCTAGCAAGACAGGCCAATGTTCAAATTCAGGAAATACAGAGAACACCACAAAGATATTCCTCAAGAAGAGCAACTCCAAGACACATATTCATCAGATTCACCAAAATTGAAATGAAGGAAAATATGTTAAGGGCAGCCAGAGAGAAAGGTTGGATTACCCACAAAGGGAAGCCCATCAGACTAAGAGCAGATCTCTCTGCAGAAACCCTACAAGCCACAAGAGAGTGGAAAAAGAAAAGAAGGAAAATAATTTTCAACTCAGAATTTCATATCCAGCCAAAATAAGCTTCTTAAGTAAAGGAGAAATAATACTGAGGGATGTTGTCACCACCAGGCCTGCCTTACAAGAGCTCCTCAAGGAAGCAGTAAACATGGTAAGATGTGTTTAATTAATGTATTAATATATGCATAACACCTAGGTTGCATTTGGTTGTTATTGCTGGTGATAATCTTGCCTACATCTGAAAAATCCACGTGAAAACTGAACCAAGCTGGCATCATCCTCTGAGCATTGCTGCATTTTTTAATCTAGTGGAGCTAAACCAATGTTACCATGCCTACAAGCACTGCTTTTTCTCCTTGTACACTGTTCAGCACAAACTTTGCTGATACTTTCAATTTTGAGAAGTTTTGAATAAGCAACTGGTTTTTCTGGAATGCCCTATGAGTTTTAATTCAGACAAGAAGAAAGTTTTAAATTCAATTTGTGTTCAAACAAGAAAATTTTTAATCAATCAATCAATTTAGAAACATCTATTGAACATCTCTACTATATGCTGAACATTTGTATAACTACCATTGAATACTGGATAATTTAAACCCAATTTTAGTGATTTCATATGAAGGCAAACAAAATTCTTATATAATATTTATATTTATTTGGCTTTGGAACAAATATTACAATCTAATCTATGATTCATTGCTTTTGATAATGAGTTTGAATGTTATTTTTATATGATAATTGTTTTGTGTTTATGGTATAATTAATTAACAATAAAGACCTCTCTCAATAAGCATACATTTATCTAAAAGTAAAAATGCAACCTTATTTGTGACATACAGATTTTTGTACAATATAATTATCTAACTTGTAAAGAAGTGAAACACTAAAGTTATTTTTAAATTTAAGTAGTAAATTTATAACTTTTTGAAATATCTCAGCATATTTTTCTGAAACATAGATAAAATTTTATTTCACTTACATTTTCTTCATGAAAAAATACAAAATAGGCTACACATCACATGTAACTTTTTTCACCAAGTACATTTCTTACATTCTTCAAAAAGATTTCCAAACATAGAGAAGACCAAAGTATAGATATGTTTCCAATTTAATAATAGACTATTCCTGTTTCTTTTAACTTAATATTTATTTATGAAGAAAAACTGAATCTGTACAAACCTATGTCAAGAGAAACTGAGAAATGTATTAAGACGTTCACGACACAGATCATCTGTTTATGGGAATGTAATCTAGTAGACAAATTGGAGATGTTGCCTGTATTAGTCTGTTCTCACAGTACTATAAAGAACTACTTGAGAGTGCCTAATTTATAAGCAAGAGGTTTAATTGACTCACAGTTCCACTTGACTGGGAAGGCATCAGGAAACTTACAATTCTGGTGAAAGGTGAAGGGGAAGCAAGGCACATCTTACAAGGCAACAGGAGGTGGAGAGAACTGCCATACACTGTTAAATTATCAGATTTCATGAAAACTCACTATCATGAAAACAGCATGGGGGAAACTGCTGCTATGATCCAGTCACGTTCCTCCAGGTGCCCCTCTTGACACATGAGGATTACAATTTGAGATGAGATTGGGTGGAAAACACAGAATCAAATCATATCATTCTGCCCATGGCCCCTCCTAAATCTCATGTTCTTCTCACATTTCAACACATTTCAACACACAATTATGCCTTTTCAACTGTCCCCCCAAATCATAACTCATTCCAACATTAACCCAAAAGTCCAAATCCAAAGTCTCATCTGAGACAAGGCAAGTCCATTCCACCTATGGGTGTGTACAGTCAAAAACAAGGTAGTACTGCCAAGATACAATGGGACTACATGCATTGGGTAAGTGTTCCCATTCCAAATGGGAGAAGTTGCCCAAAATAAAGGAGCTAACGTCTGCATGCAAGTCCAAAACCTGACAGGGCAGTCATTAAATCTTAAAATAATTTCTTTTGACTCCATGCCTCACATACAATAGGTGGGATCCCAAGGTCTTGGGCAGGCCTACTTCTGTGGCTCTGCAGGGTACAACCTCTGTGGCTGGTTTCACGGACTGGTGTTGAGTTCATGTGGCTTTTCCAAGTGCACAGGGCAGATGTTGGTGGATCAACTATCCTAGGGTCTGGAGTATGTTGGCCCTCTTCTGATAGCTCTACTAGGCAGTGCCCCTAGTAGGGTCTCTGTGTGGTGGCTTCAACCCCACATTTCCCTTCTGCATTGCCCTAGCATAGATTCTCCACGAGGACTTTGCCCATGAAGGAGACTTCTGCCTAGACATCCAGGTATTTCCATACATCCTCTGAAATCCAGGCAGTGTGTGCCAAACTCTTGTCTTCTCTGCATCCATAAACCCAACACCACCTGGAAGCCACGACTGCTTGGGGCTTGCACCCTCAGTAGCCATGGTTAGAACTGTACCTTGGTTCCTTTTAGCCATGGCTGGAGCTGGGGTGTGGGGCACCATGTTCTGAGATTACACAGAACAGTGGGTCCTGGGCATTGCCCATGAAATAATGTTTCCCTTCTTGACCTCCAGGCCTGTGATGGGAGGGGCTGCCATGAAGATCTCTGTAAAGCCTTGGGGACGTTTTTCTTATTATCTTGGCCATTAGCTTGTGGTTCCTCTTTACTTATGCAAATTTCTGTAGGAGGCTTGAATTTCCCCCAGAGAATTTTTTTTTTTCTTTTCTACCCCATGGCAAGCTGCAAATGTTTCAAGCTTTTATGTCCTGCTTCCTTTTTAAACATAAGTTCCAATCTAAGACCATCTCTTTGTGGAAGCATATAATTGTATGTTTTTGGAATAGACAGGTCACTTCTTGAATGCTTTGCTGCTTAGAAATTTCTTCCGCTAGATACCTTAATCATCTCTCTCAAGTTCAAAATTCAACAGATCTCTAGGGCAGGAACAAATGTTGTCAGTCTGTGTGCTAAAGCCTAGCAAGAGTGACCTTTACTCCAGTTTCCAGTAAGTTTCTTATTTCCATTTGAGACCACTTCAGCCTGGACTTCATTGTCCATATTATTATCAGAATTTTGTCCAAAATCATTTCAGCAAGTCTCTAGGAAGTTCCAAACTTTCCCACATCTTCTTGCCTTCTTCTGAGCTGTCTAAACTCTCCCAACCTTTGCCTGCTACCCAGGTACAAAATTGCTTCCACATTTTCAGGTGTCTTTATAGCAGTAGCTCACTCTTGGTATCAATTTCCCATATTAGTTATTTCTCTTACTGCTATAAAGAACTACCTGATACTGGGTAATTTGTAAAGAAAAGAGGTTTAAATAATTCACAGTTCTGCATGCTGGGGAGGTCACAGAAAATTTACAGTCATAGAGGAAGGCAAGGGGGAAGCAAGGCACATCTTATATGACAGCAGGAGGGAGAGGAGTGGGAACCACTACACACTTTTAAACCATCAGATCTTGTGATAACTCACTCACTATCATGAAAATAGCATAGGGGAAATCATCCCTGTGATCCAATCACCTCCTAACCAGTCAGTCCATTGACACATGGGGATTACAATTCAAGATGAGATTTTGACAGGGACAAAATTTCAAACTATATTATTCACAAAAAGCAAACAATGCAAATAATGTTTGCCGGTGTGATACATCGTTATGGAATTCAGATGGTGGTGGAAAAAGGATAATTATTTTCTGTTGGACATGAAATTAGAGAATAGAAAATCTCTATTAGCTAACCTCACAAAACCAAGTAGACTCATTAACTAAGTCTATTTTCTGTTAAAAAACGTACTAATTCATATCCTTAATATGCTGAAAACTAGTAACTGGCTTACTCTTTAATATGGCCATGCTCATTTGCTTGCAGTAGTTGCACAGAATGCTTGCCAGGTGTTAAGCATGTGTCCCCAAATCTGTTTTTGCTAGCAGTATTTGTTAATGTAATTACATAATATAATATTAAATTATTAAATATGTATCTATGTAAGTCTAGCTAAAACTGTAAAATTTTAGTGAAATGACCTAAAATAGTACTTTAAATTTAGAAATGGAAGAGATGTCGTAATTTTTTTTAATCTCTAGTTGCTTCACAAACATCTTTATATTCTTGCACCATTTTAAATAAAGTAATATTGAAATAGTTGCATTTTGGGTATGGTGAATAAATGAAAGATTTCAAAGTAACATTAATTTATACATCTTAAGTAAAAATGAAATATTAAAGTTGTCTGTGAGGGTGTACTGTACTAATTCATATTACTTTCATACTTTCATTTGATTTTGATAATTTTGTTCAATAGCTAGGGTCGATGTCATCATCTTTCTACAGATGAAAAATTAAGATCCCTATAAGCTTTAATTTCCCAAAGGCCACTCAGTGAGAAAGTGATTGAGATGGAATTTTAAATTAAATTATTTAAAGCTAAATCTGTCTTTTTTTTTTTTTTTTTTTTTTTTCAGTGAGATGGAATCTTGCTCTGTCACCCAGGTTGGAGTGTAGTGGTTTAGTCCTAGCTCACTGTAGCCTCCAACGAATGAGTTCAAGCAATCCTCCCACCTGAGCCTCCCAAGAAGCTATATTCTCTATCTGTTTTTAAGTGGAATACTTTTAGGAGAAGGGATCCATTTGTTATCATTGAGTAAACTGGTTGGTAAATGTGAAGTATATAGATATAACGAGAATACGAGATAAAATATCACTGGTCTGGTGGGCCAAATATTATCTCTGTCAAAATTTTAGTCTAGACAGAAGCTCAGAGCATGGATTTATTTGGAATAAAAGACCTTGAAAATGTAATTAAGAAGAGATCCCAAGATGAGATCATCCTGGATTAAAGTAGGTTTAACATCTGATCATGAGTGTCCTTATAAAAAACACTTTTAAAAAGATGACACACAGATACCCTGGAGCTAGCCATGTGAATGCAGATGTGGAAATTGAACCATTGCATCCATACGTCAAGGAACTCAAGAGTCACCAGAAGCTGGGAGAGAGGCAGACAATAAATTCTCCCTGAGAGCCCCAAGAAAGAAGCAAACCTACTAAACTTTGATTTCACTTTTCTGGGCTCCAAACTATGAAAAATTAAGTTTTTGTCATAAGTCACCTAGTTTGTAGTAATTTGCTTTGGCAGCTCTGGGAAACTAATATTAATACAACAGCTAAGGCACATAATTGAGAACTCACTGGTATGTTTTGCTAGTATTAGCTCATTTCAGTTATCTATTTCCAGACATTGAAAAACTTTCACATTTTACAAAGGCATTGTTCATTCTATTTTTTAAGAAATGGATAATATTTCAATATCTATTCTATTCAACTATTTCAGTTCCAAATAAAAGTGTTTTAACTCTTTAAGCTAGATTGAAATAATCAGGAAAAAAACAACAACAACAACAATAAATAAATACTTGCGAGTAAACTTCTCCAGTAAAAAAGACCTCCTGAGGCCGGGCTCAGTGGCTCACACCTGTAATCCCAGCACTTTGGGAGGCCAAGGCGGGCGGATCACAAGGTCAGGAGATCGATACCATCATGGCTAACACGGTGAAACCCCGTCTCTACTAAAAATACAAAAATTAGCCAGGTGTGGTGGCGGGCGCCTTGTAGTTCCAGCTACTTGGGAGGCTGAGGCAGGAGAATTACTTGAATCCATCAGGTGGAAGTTGTAGTGAGCCAAAATCACGCCACTGCACTCCAGCCTGGGTGACAAGAATGAAATTCTGTCTTAAAAAAAAAAAAAAGAAGAAAAGAAAAAAGAAAAAAAAGACCTCCCTATAAAAGTAGTTTAAATTGCTCAGGTTTTAAATAAAAAAGAACCATGCATTTAAGGTGATTCCAAGTGGTCTGGCTGACAGCTATTTTTGCTTACATTTGGTTGTGAAACAGTGAAGTACGTAAGGCCAGAAGTGAAATGCAGATGTTTCTTTGCCAACTTGAACCATAAAATAAAAAATTTGAAAGGAGTTTAGTGACCTGGTGAGAAATACAAAGACTTTGCGCATTAAAAATTGTGTTTAGATTGATTCAATAATAAATATTGAATGGAAGTTTATCACCTATAAAACTGGTTCCTCAAAATGAGTTTTTGTGCTGATAATTAGTATATAGTATGTGGTTACTGCTATTAGAAAGGCAACACAAAAATAATGTTCAGGTCACCAGCAGCTGGTCTGATAAAGGCCATATGTAAGATTCATTCGCTGCCTGAAAAGCACTCTTCTCTTATTTATCAGCGGTATTGAAAATCTGTTCTGCCTGGTCATTGAATGATGTTTTAGATGGGTTGTTCTCAACTTTGGCTACACATTGGAATTGCCTAGATGAGTTTTAAAATGTTAGGTCTCACTTCTGCAGATTCTTATTTAATCAGTCTGGGATAAGACCTGAGGATGAGAATGTTTTAATATTGTTCATGTGATATTTATATCCCATAATCAATAAGCTAGATGTTAGCATCCTAGAGGTACCCTTTCAGCACAACCCTAGAAACATTGAGTGTTCACATTTTGTCTGCCTGTGTTAGCAACTTTATTTAATTTTGAGCACACAGGGAATATTTCCCCCTAATGTCATCTTTTTTTCTGGTAAAAAATATAGACCACTCTATAATTAAGATAATAAGTATATTCATAGGCCTAGGAAGTACTAACTCTATTCTCTTCTATATATCAATGATGTGATGGAATACATCATTGTGAAATATTCCTTGGATACAGAACAGCATTGAATCTCAAAGTGTGATCCAAGTACTGCCTGCATTAATCATTGCTTATGAATAAATAAAAGAACAAATACATAAATCAAATTCCTCAATATTTCTCCAGAAGTATGGAAACGGGCATTTTGAATGTGGAACCTAGGAATACGTATTTTTAAGAAGCTCCTCAGGTGATTCTAGTGTGTATACTAAAGTTTAAATAGATGGGTATAAGGACTCCACCTTAGCTAAGCATTCAAATTATTCTCTTCTAAATTGAATTTTTAATATTTTGTTATATGAATAAAAGAAAAGCATGCATATGAATCTGAGAAGGAAAAAATACTGGAGAAAATAGCTAAATCAGTTTAGCATTATACATTGGTTTCCTCTGAGAACATCTAGTGAGAACACTTGGAGAACATCTAGTGAGAACATCTAGTGAGAACACCTCTGAGAACACTTGGAGAAAACAAAGTCGGGGCCTTCTTTATCTCTATTAATATGGATTTTTGGGGACAATTTAAAAATGTACCCAGAGATTGTTGTTGGAACGCTTGACATTTTTATGAGGTAAGTTTATTTCTAAAAATTTCTGTGTGTAGATAATTTTTATATATGGAATAATTTTCTTTTATGCAATGACTTATAAACCAACTTCGAAAAAATCAGAAAGTTAAAAAAATATTTAAAAGTGGAGGTAACTTCAGAGACAGTATAGCTCAAGTGAGAAAGGAAAACGACACATATAAAATAAACTTCAAATTAGATCCTTTCTAGTTTTTTTCTACATTGGTAATTTATTCTTCTCCTTTCCTACCCCTTAAAATCAACCTCCAATTTATTTTTAATCTAATTTTTAAATAGTTTGTTTCAGACAATTCTGGTCGAAGTCACCATTGTCTCTCACTTGGACTACTTAAGGTTTTCTATTTGCCATAGACTCTCCCTCTGATTCATTTTGCATATGGTAGACCAGTTATATTTTCTAAAATACAAACGCCATTACTTATTCTTTGGCTTGAACTATTTCAATGGTTTTCTACGATCCTAAAGATAAACCTCAAATCCTTCATGTATATATTATAAGCACTCTACAATATGGCTCCTGCCCTCATGTTCATTGTTAAAGATGTGGTTTTCAGTGCGGACCTATAGAAAAATATTAAAATTTGAATAGGGTAATATTCTTTATCACAAAAGCTGTGGAATAGGGGGCACTATTACCATTTTTGGATAGTAAATGGAATGCCTGGCATCCTTCATGGCATAGAAAGTGTCACATAATGAAAAATTCCTTATAGTTCTTATATTTCTCACTAGATATCATGTAGATTAAAAAAAAAACTCTGTTTAAATTATATGAGCTTAGGATATAAATCAGTTTCGCACATGAAAAACAATTATTCTGGGCATGCTATTAAGATTTGACAACTTTTCCAGATAGACGACTATGGCATAAATCAGTAGAACGGTGCTCTTTCTAAGGTAAAGATAAATAAGTGTACTAAGCATTGTTTACCATTTTGGAAAGAGACAGCTATTGCAAGAAGCCATAGAAACTCATGAAGTTAGTTCTCATTCAGTTTAGGGCACTAATCTCACCTGGGATCTGACATACTGGGTAAGAAAATTGATTTTTATGATTAACTCCAACACCTGGGAACAGTTTGGGGAAAAATTTAGGCTGAAATTCAGTGAGCATGTATGCACTCACCAATGATGCAGTCCAAGTAAAATATATACCAGATGTATGGCAATGTCCAGATGCCCAAAATATTGACTGGCAATCCACTTACTACCCTGGAATTAAAATTCTCCATGATAAAAACTCAACTCTAGTGTTCAGAAGCATCAGGTAATATTAACATTATACAAAATTACCAGGCTGGGTGAGGTGGCTCACGCTTATAATTCAAGCACTTTTGAGAGGCTGAGGTGGGTGGATCACCTGTGGTCAGGAGTTTGAGACCAGCCTGGCCAACCTGGCAAAACCCTGTCTCTACTAAAAATACAAAAACTAGCTGGGCAGGGTGGTGCATGACTGTAATCCCAGCTACTTGTGAGGCTGAGGTAGGAGAATCACTTGAACCCATGAGGTGGAGGTTGCAGTGAGCTGAGATCATGCCACTTCACTCCAGCCTAGATGACAGAGTGACATTCTATCTCAAAATATATACATATATATATAGATATATACATATAGCTATATATATATATATATATATATATATATATATATATCAGAGTCAGCTTCATGAAGAAATTGACTTGAGTTGGCACTAGATTTTCTAGGATTTGGTTAGGCAGAGTAGATGGCAAAAACAAAGATATAAAGGAGGAAGGAAGAGATTTTCAAAATAACAGTAACCAGGAAAACACAACCTGGAAAGTAAGTATTGAGCAAAGTTTAGATTCCCTTTTGTAATTTGGAATCATGAAAACATATTCTCAGCCAGGAAAGTGGCAACATCTAAAGAAATATTTTAAATATAATCTTTGTCTTCTAATGGAAGATTATTTTCCGCATTGTCATGAGTAGCCAGTGATTTGTATTTATATTGTATTTTGTGTTGATGTTTGAAGTTGTGTAAAATAGAAGCCCTCTGAAAATTATTAATTCTGATGGAGTTATGCTTCTCAACAGGATTATTCTGTTTCAACTTTCCATGAAAAACTGTTTCTGTCATCTATTCATTTCACATATCTTTTGTCACAGGCATATTTAATCATTTATTTCAAGGCTTAATCATTTACAACTTTAAAATTGATTGAAAATAGAGGTTAGAGTAGAGGGAAGATATATCTTTATCTGTAGAATGCTAATATATTTTATTGAATACACAAAGAATTGCACATATTTTGAGTTGCATTTAAAGAGGAGGATAATGTAGGGTTCCTTTACTTAAATATACTGCAAATTCAGTACATTTACCTTAGAATGTATTGATATTAATTTACTGAGAATAAACATGTTCAACTCGTTTGGGTGTGGTTGGGGTTATGGGAAAGGGTGTTAAAAATTGCCAAGAAATTCAGTAAAGGTAGAACGGGTCCTGGTTATAGCATTTCTGAGCCATGTTTGCCTGTTTTCCTGAGTAGGGGAGCTTCATACAAGAGTATTTCTGTCCCTTTCATAGTGCTTTTCAGAGCCATTTAGGACTCTGTATTGCAGATTCAAGTCTATTTTTCTAGACCCCTGAGAGCAGCTTCTATAATTTAAATTTCCTCAATGATCCTCTAAAATATGGAGCTTGTTGGAAATAAAGTTTATTGATAAGTTCTACTTCCTCTTAATTTCTACACAGAGAGTAAGTGCTGCATAGTGTTTAGAACATAAAAAATTGTACTAAAATTTTAATTAAATAAAACTTAACAGTTATGCTTTACTTCCATGTTTTAATTGGCTGTAAATCATTGATAGTGATCTTCTAAGTTCCTATCAAGTTTACAGATTTAGGCAACATTATGAGTTTGAATTATAATAGTGGACTCCTATCATTTCTTTATGTCAGTCCTGGTGAAACAAATTATACTAATTATATTTCTCAATGAAAGTTTTATGTGGGATTTTATTCATCCTTGAGTTATACTATTAAGATGTGTCTTTTCCCTTTCCAAAGCATAATACCATTTTATTTTGTCCACAAGTTGGTCTGCGAGCCTTATACCCTTTATACCTTCCTCTTCCCTCTCAGCTTCCACTATGTCCTGTTTATGCTGTGTAATAAAACATAGTGAAAAACAACACAGGTTTTTCCAAATCCCAAATAACACGTAGATTGATTACGAGCTATACGGTCTTTATGAAATATGTTAATACCTCAGTGTTCTCATCCATAAAATTAGAGTGAAAACATTATTGATTTTGTCCATATATTATAATGATTCAAAGAAGTAATGCATTTATGAAGCTTAACTTGGTACCTGATATAAGACAGACACAAGAGATATTGTTGTTGTTTTTATTATTGTTAATGATGATGTTATGTATTTCACATAATTTCAATAAATTTATTTATTCTTAAATTTTTCAACGGATTATTGTTTCACAAATCATAATTACATGCATTTACATATACTCTAATATTCAAATAAACACAACTTTTAGCCTGTGCCTTCTTCTTAGTAGTTTTTTCTGGTATCATGACAAAGTATCATGTATTAAATAGACATGTTTTGCTATGCTTGCTTTTATGCAAATCACACAGACAAGTGGCAAGCTAGCCTTTACAAGGGCTTACAGAATTACATCAAAGAGGGTATTTACTCACCAGTGCACCTAATGATTTATACCTGTAATATTGTTGCATGTTAAAATATCAGACTGTGGCTGTACAACAAGAATATATCGTTTGTGCCAGAAATTCTGACCTTTTAGATTTTAAGAAGTCATTTCAAAGGAAAAATAAGCATAATGAATCCCTACCTGATAATAATTTCACTTTTAGTACTTTTAAATATAAAAAGTCATTTCAAAAGGCACTATAAATTTATTAATTATTTTAATATAATTCATTATTTATCTCATGACATAGCAGTGTTTAAACAGTTGTGGTAAGAATATATTTGGCCATATATGTATTCAGGCTTAAGGAACATTTCATGAGCCAAATCTTGCACTGGTTATAGACTCCCAATAGTTACAGACTACTGACATTGCGACCAGGAATATTCTGTCTAAACCATCAGTAGATGCCCTTTACTAACTTACAGTATCATAGTCTTTTTCAAAAACGTAACTCCCCTCTGACCATGGGTTACTCAAGCAGAAACAAACAAAAATAAATAAATTTAAAAATTAAGTAATAAGGAACATAAAATTTTGCCTTATTTTCAAGTAACTCTTTAAGGAAACAGAAAAAATTTTTATCATTTTGTGTTTAAAAAGTTCTGTCCCAACAGAATGTTTAAACTTTTACTCCTTAAACCAAGTAGGAGCCAATAAGAAGAGTCAATAATTTGCATTAAAAGATATGAATAAATATAAATATGTGCTCTGTTTATGCAAAAAGAAGAGGGAAAGGCTTTTTAGTAGCCCATATTTATTTATGTATTTACTTAAGACAGGGTCTTGTTCTGTCACTCAGGTTGGAGTGCAGTGACACAATCATGGCTCACTGCAACCTCAAACTCTGCAGCTCAAGCAGTCCTCCTGTGTCACCTCCAGAGTAGCTGGAACTAAAGGCACATGCTACCATGACAATCAACAAAATAATTCTATAAATACTCTTAGGCCAAGTGTAAGACTCTCTCATGATAATGAAATTATTTATATTTGAATATGACTCATAAATGTTTCACATATCAGTGACTTGTAGGCACACTTCTGTTTGCAGCTACTTATCCAGTTATACAAGTAAGAGTTAAATTATTGTCTTTCTAATAGATATTTGATACATGACAAATTTTTCATATGTTATCTTTTAAACTATACATAGACTATATTCAGTTCACTTTTAACTCTGTGTAGAAAAATTACTGGGCATAAATTAAACCTCCATAGATTTCAAAATATCAAAATCCTGGAGATGGAGCACAGAAATAAATCAAATTTTGATGGCATTGTTTCGGGAAGTCAGGGACCCTGAACAGAGGCACCGGTTGAAGCCATGGCAGAAAAACATAAATTATGAAGATTTCATGGACATTTATTAGTTCCCAAAATTAATACTTTTATAATTTCTTGCACCTGTCTTTACTGCAATCTCTGAACATAAATTGTGAAGATTTCATGGACACTTATCACTTCCCCAATCAATACTCTTGTGATTTCCTATGTCTGTCTTTACTTTATCTCTTAATCCCGTCATCTTTGTAAGCTGAGGAGGATGTATGTCACCTCAGAACCCTGTGATGATTGCATTAACTGCACAAATTGTTTGTAGAGCATGTGTGTTTAAACAATATAAAATCTGGGCACCTTGAAAAAAGAACAGGATAACAGCAATGTTCAGGGAACAAGAGAGAGAACCTTAAACTCTGATTGCTGGTGAGCCGGATGGATAAGGGCCATGTTTCTCTTCTCTCAAAAGAAATAAAAATATTGCTGACTTCTTTCTCTCAGCAAGGAACATCCCTGAGAAAGAGAATGTGCCCCTGACGGTAAGCATCTGAAATGGCCCTTTTGGAGGCTGCTGTCTTTTATGATCGAAGACAAAGGGATGAAATAAGCCCTGGTCTCCTGTAGCACTCCCAGGCTTATTAGGATGAGGAAATTCCTGCCTAATAAATTTTGGTCAGACCAGTTGTCTGCTCTCAAACCCTGTCTCCTGATAAGATGTTATCAATGACAATGCTTGCCTGAAACTTCATTAGCATTTTAATTTCACCCCATCCTGTGGTCCTGTGATCTCATCCTGCCTCCATTTGCTTTGTGATATTTTATTACCTTGTGAAGCATGTGATCCCTGTGACCCATACCGTATTTGTAGACTCCCTCCCCTTTTGAAAATTGCTAATGAAACTTGCTGGTTTTATGGCTCAGAAGGCATCACGGAACCTGCTGACATGTGATGTCTCCCCTGAACACCCAGCTTTAAAATTTCTCTCTCTTGTACTCTTTCCCTTTATTTCTCAGACCAGCTGACACTTAGGGAAATAGAAAAGAGCCCACGTTGAATATTGGGAGTGGGGTTCCCCCCGATATGGCATAAATAAATAAATAAAAATTTAATAACATAACAAATATAGTAATTCATATTTGTTCATTAAGTATCATCCAGGTATTGGTATGCATTCTCAGATACCAAAATAGGTGAATGCTCAATTCCCTGAAATAAAATGCTATGTCCATAAACCTATGCACATGCTCTGATTTACTTTAAATTATTTCTAGATTACTTATAACAATAAATACAGCATAAATTCTATGTAAAGAGTTGCTACACTATATTATTTCTATTCCTATTTTTCTTATTGCATTGGCATTTTTTATTATTTATTTTAAATTGTTTAATATTTAATTTTTGTGGGCACACCTAGATGTATATATTTATAGGGTACATGAGATATGCTGGTACAGGCATGCAATGCGTAAGAATCACATCACAAAAAATGGGGCATCCATCTCCTGAAGCATTTATCCCTTGTGTTACAAACAATCCAATCATACTCTTTCCATTATTTTAAACTGTACAATTGAATTATTATTGACTATACTCATCCTGTTGTGCCATCAAATATTTGGTCTTATTCATTATTTCTAACTATATTGCCCATACCCATTAACCATCTCCAACTTCCTTCCCATCTAGTAACTACCCTTCTCAGTCTCTGGTAACCATCCTTCTACTCTATATGTCAAGAGTTCAATTGTTTTGATTTTTAGATCCCACAGATAAGTGAGAACTTGCAAGTTTGTCTTTCTGTGCCTGGCTTATTTTACTTAACATAATGACCTCCAGTTCCATCCATGTTGTTACAAGTGACAGGATCTCATTCTTTTTTATGGCTAATACTACGTTGTGTGTATGTACCACATTTTCTTAATCCATTCACGTGTCAATGGACAGATAGACTGCTTCCAAATCTTGGCTATTGTGAACAGTTCTGCAAAAACATAGGCATGCAGATATCTCTTAGATATACTGATTTCCTTTTTTAGGGATATATACCCTGCAGTGGGATTGCTGGACCATATGGTAGCTCTATTTTTCATTTTTTGAGGAACCTCCAAACTTTTCTCCATAGCATAGTGGTTGTACCAGTTTACATTCCCACCAACATCCCAGTGTATGAGAGTTCCCTTTTCTCCACATTCTTACCAGCATTTGTTACTGCCTATTTTTGGATAAAAGCCATTTTAGCTGGGGTGAGATGATATCTCACTGTAGTTTGGACTTACATCTCTCTCTCATGATCAATGATGTTGAGGACCTTTTGATATGTATGTTTGCCATTTGTATATCTTCTTCAGAGAAATGTGTATTTAAATCTTTTGCCCATTTTTAAAAATAAGATTATTAGATTTTTTTTCTGAAGATATGTTTGAGCTACTTATATATTGAGCTACTTACATATTAATCTCTTGCCAGATGGTCAGTTTGCAACTATTTTCTCCCATTCTATGGGTTATATCTTCACTTTGTTGATTGTTTCCTTTGCTGTGCAGCTTTTTACTTAATGTGATCTCATTTGTCCATTTTTGCTTTGATTGCTTGTGCTTGTGGGGCACTCAAGAAATTTTTGCTCAGACCAATGTCCTGGAGAGTTTCTCCAATGTTTTCTCATAGTAGTTTCATAGTTTGAGGACATCAATTTAAGTCTTTAATCTATTTTTATTTTATTTTTGTGTATGCTGAGGGAGAGGGGTGTGGTTTAATTCTTCAGCATATAGATATCCAGTTTTCCCAGCACCATTTATTGAGATGACTATCTTTTCTCCAGTGTATATTCTTGGAAACTTTGTCAAAAATGAGTTCAGTCACTTTTCATTGGATTTGTTTCAGAGTTTCTTATTCTGTTCCATTGGTCTACGTGTCCGTTTTTATGCCAGTACCATGCTGTTCTGGCTACAGTAGCTTTGTACTATAATTAGAAGTCAGGTAATGTGATTCCCCCAGGTTTGTTCTTTTTGATCTATTCTGAGTCTTTTGTCATTTCACATAAATTTTAATTTTTTTCTATTTCTGTGAAGAATGTCATTGTTATTGTGTTGAATCTGGAGATTGCTTTGGGTTGTATGGATATTTTAACAATATTGATTCTTCCAATCCATTAATATGGAAGATCTTTCCAGTTTTTGTGTGTGCGCTCTTCAATTTCTTTCATCAGTGTTTTATAATTTTTATTGTAGAGTTTTTTCACTTCTTTAATTCTAAGGTATTTAATTTTATTTGTGGCTATTGTAAATGGGATCGCTTTTGATTTCTTTTTTCAGATTGTTCACTGTCAGTATATGAAAATGCTACTGATCTTTGCATGTTGATTTTGTATCCTGCAACTTTACTGAATTTGTTTATCAGTTCTAATGGTTATATTTGTGGTGTCTTTAGATTTCTTCGGATATAAGGATATACAATCTGAAAACAATGATCATTTTTCTGCCTTTAGTTGGATGGCCTTTATTTCTCTTGCCTGATTGCTCTAGCTATGACTTACAGTACTGTGTTGAATAACAGAGTGAAAGTGTGCATTCTTGTCATATTCCAGATCTAATTGGAAAGACTTTCAGGTTTTCCCCATTTAGTGTACTAGCTGTGGCTCTGCCCTATATGGGTTTTATTATGTTGAGGTATGTTTCTTCTATGTCTTGAAGTTTTTTGAGGGTTTTTATCATGAAAATGTCAAATTTTATCAAATCATTTTTCAGCATCAATTGAAATAATCCTATGATTTTTGTCCTTCATTCTGTTGATATGATGTATTACATTGATTGATTTGCATATGTTGAGCCATTCTTGCATCCCTGAGATAAACCCTGCTTCGTCATGATGAACAATCTTTTTAATGCACTGTTGAACTTGGTTTACTAGTATTTTGTTGAGGATATTTGCATCAATATTAATCAGAGATAACTGGACTGTAGTTTTCTTATTCTGATGTTTCTTTGTATAATTTTAATATCAGGGTAATACTGGCCTCATAGAATGAGGTTAGAAGCATTCCTTTCTCTTCTTCTTTTTTTTTTTTTTTGAATAGTTTGAGTAGGATTGGTATTAGTGATTCTTAAGTGTTTGGTAGAACTCAGCAGTAAAGTCGTCAGGTCTTGGGCTTCTTTTTTTTTTTTAATGGGGAGACATTATGATGGCTTCAATCTTTTTACTTGTTATTGATCTGTACAGGTTTTGGATTTCTTCCTAGTTCTGTTTTGGTAGGTTGTATGTGTCTTGGAATTTGTCTATTTCTTCTAGATTTTCCATTTTATTCATTCATAGTACCCACTAATGATCCTTTGAATGTCTGCAGTATCCATTGCAGTGTCTCTTTTTTATCTCTGATATCATTTATTTGAGTCTTGCCCAAGACATTTCCCTTTAGGGTGGCAAGTTTTCCCAGGCCCTGGGCATGTTCAGAGATACTGTCTGGGAGCCAGGGATTGGAGTTAACAGTTTACCTAATGTTCTAGCTTAGCAGTTTACCTAATGTTCTATTATACCAAGGCTAAGCTGACACTCTCACCATAATACAAAGTCCTTCCTACTCTTCCCCTGACTCTTCCCACAGCAGAAGAGCCTCTCTCTGTGGCTACCACCACCACCAGAACACAGAGATTCTACCAAGGCACCAACAATGCTCACTTAAAGCCCAAGCATTCCTCAGTCAGATTGTGGTGAATACTGCCAGGCCTGAGACTCGCCCTTTAGGACAGTGGGCTTCTTCTGTCCCAGAGCAAGTTCAAACTGCTTTCTAAGAGTGCAGACCTGGAGTCAGGAACCCAAAGAGCTTGCTTGTTGCTCTAATCTTCTGTGGCCAAGTTGGTACCTGAGATGCAAGAGAAAGTTCCTTTGCTTTTCCCTCTGCTTTGCTCAAACAGAAGGAGTCTTTCACCACAGCCACCACAGCCACCACAGCTTGGAATGTGCTGTATCTCCCCTCTAGATGGAAAGTCTCAGGACCTAATGTCCATGGCATACTACCTGGGTATTGCTGCTGGTTATTCAGAGCCCAAGAGTTCTTCAGTCAGCAGGTGATGAGTCCTGCCAGAACGAGTTCTTCCCTTCAAGGCAGAGGGTTCTTCTTTTTTTTTTTTTTTTGAGACAGAGTCTTGCTCTGTCGCCCAGTCTGGAGTGCAATGGCGCGATCTTGGTTCACTGCTGCAATCTCTGCCTCCCAGATTCACGCCATTCTCCTCCCTCAGCCTCCTGAGTAGCTGGGACTACAGGCCCCCGCCACCACGCCCAGATAAGTTTTTGTTTTTTTCAGTAGAGATGGGGTTTCACCATGGTCTCTATATCCTGACCTCGTGATCCGCAAGGCAGAGGGTTCTATCTGGCCTAGAATATGTCTAGAAATGTCACAGAAGAGGTAGGGCCTGGAATGGGGACCTCAAAACTTTGCCCAATGTGCTATCTTATTGTGGGTGAGCTGGTATACACAATGCAAGATGAAGTCCCCTTACTCTCCACTCTCCTCTCCTGAGGCAGAAGGAAAGAGTTACTTTTCTTTTGCTGCCAGCTTCACTCGCTGGGATTGGTGGAGGGATGGTACAAACACTCCCTTAGCTGGACTAGCTGGTATCTCCCTAGGTAACATGCCACCATAGTTCAAAAAGGTTGCCTAGGATTACAGACCAGGCTCCCGAGACTGTGTTTCAAGTTTACCTAGGACCCAGAACCCTTCGGCCTGCAGTGGTCAGGCTTGTCAAAAAATTCAAGTTCCAAATGTGTAGGTTGGTTGACTTTCCTCTGGTTAGGGCTGGACCCAGTGCTCCCTCCATGGGTGGGCACTGGCTATTCCCAGTATGATTTCATTCTCCAATATGGCAGGGCAGTAATGAGTTCAGTATAAAGTCCCTCAGTCACTGCACTCTCTCTTCCCAAAGTGCACAGATTCTATCTGCTTTCTGTGCTGTATGGTCACTGATGGGGGATGTGGGGAGGGGAGGCATCTGCAATTCAGGACTCTCTCTTCTGTTCTCCTTGATGCCTCTTTCAGCAATATGCAGTTAAAAACCAACTACTGTCATTGCTCACTTTTTTTTGTTTGTTTGTTTGTTTCCTGTGATGGTGTTTTTTTTGTTGTTTTGTTTTGTTTTGTTTTTGTTTTGTTTTTCCTGTGTTTAGATAGTTATTAAAATTTGGTGTTCCAGATGGAGCAGGTAGTGGGTGGGGGTAGAGGATGGGGACAAATGGTGCAGGCTTCTATTCTTCCATCTTGCTCTGTCCCTCACATTGGTATTTTTATTTCTTTAATATTTAGGAATATTTTTCATCTGTAGTTTAATCCGTGGATTCAACCTGTAGGTGGAACCTGTAGATATGGAGGATTGACTGTATTAACACAGTATAATTTTAATGCCTCCAAATACTTTTTCCTTGCTAAGGTATTTGGCATTTGAGTAAAACTTTTTTGAATCCTCCATGTAAACCCAGCCATAAGGTGAAAATAATAAATGACTTTAGTAAGTCAATGGTATGTTGAGTAGAAAAATTGCCCAACCAATTTCTGACTCATAAAATCATGAAACATAATAAAATTAGTGTTTTAAGCCACTGAGACAATCTCCTAGGCTTGCTAAAGCTGCTAGAACTGTCATCCAGAAAATACAATTTTATTCTTAGACTAAATCCCAAGTTCAACCATGATTTTCAAGGTGTTTCAGCACAGGAGAAATTTTAGAAAGCATCCACTCCAGCTCCGGCTCATGCCAAGGGATTTTTATGGGAATTTTGGGAATAAGATAATGGAGGGTCAAAGTACACATGCAGTTTCAGAAGTCTGGGGATGAGAGAATAAAGACAGAGACAAGAACAACATGTAATCTTGGGCTAATGATCAATTAGGCCTGAGTCTTAGTAAGTGGAAAGTCACTGGGCGTCAGAAATTTTCCAGGAGCCTTGACATTTCCACTGGCCACCTGAAAAACTCTTACTCATGCTTCAGTTGCTGAGCCTAAATGCTCTGGAAAGGAGGAGAAAAGTGCATGAATTTCAGCAGAGGCTTAGATGCAGAGGAAAACTGGTCTATCTGAAGAGTCTCACTGTCTCAGTGAGGAAGTCACATGTGTGAAAACTTCACCAACAAAGAAAGATAATAGATGTGGGTGTCTCAGCAGACTCTTTAGAGTTAGATTCTGACACTTCGGAAGCAGTAGAGTTGGTATATATTTAAAAGATAATGATGGTGATGATTAAGGACTATAAGCCCCACTGTCACTACTACCATCACCACCATAGCTCCATTAGGGTGATTCAACCCTTCAGATCTTAGATAAGACACCAAAACTCAATGAAGAAAACAAAAACAAACTCTGACTACAACTAAAAAATAACTAAATTGGTTGACTTTCCCTAACATGAATTATGTTACATTTCAATCTCCAGTTTAAATAAGGACTAGAGATAGAATTTAAATTTAATTATTTTTTAAAAATGAAGTACATACATTTTTAGAAGTTTCCTTTATTATTGGAATTTTAGTAACTTTATCACTATTGGTAGGTTTTAACACAAGATTTAATAAACATGTTCTTTTTAAAGTTTTCTTTGACCGTGGTTCATGTGTTAACTATCAGAATCAAATATAAAAGGCCTATTTTAGAATTAGCCAGCTCCCTAAGGACGTAGTTGACTTTCATAATTTTAAATGTTATAATAAAACATATTTGTCATCTGTTTCTTGAGATATGAATATAAACTATTCTTTTACATTCACTTATCTTCAAGCATAATGGTTCTTCTTAATCATCTTTCCCCAAGTCCTGCTGTCACAGAGATGGAAAATGACATAAAACATTTTTAGTCTCCACAGGTCACTTAAAATTATCAAATGACCTAGAGGTAAATGAGTGTTGTATCACTAAAATAGGGGTCACTAATTTTGTTTTAGCATAATGAAATAATAGAATTTACTTTCCTGGCTTAGAATACAATAAAATTCACTTATCTGACATATTGGAAAATGTCTTATTTATATTTTTATTTTCTTTGTTTTGTGAGCACACAATTGAGTTCCAGAAGACAATAAATGGCTGAAAATAATTGTTTCCAAACTCTTCATAGTAATCTTTTAAGAAGAAGTCAGAAAAATGTACAAGACAAAGATTAACTCCAGACTGCATAATGTAGCAGGCCACTGTCTTTCTGTTTGCCTTTACACTCTGCGTACTTCCTCTCCCATCCTTGTCTACCAGTCTTATAATTTTCTTTTATTTTTATATTTATTTATTTTTTGGATGGAGTCTTGCTCTGTCACCAAGGCTGGAGTGTAATGGGGCAACCTCAGCTCACTGCAACCTCCACCTCCCGGGTTCAAGTGATTCTCCTGCCTCAGCCTCCTGAGTAGTTGGAATTACAGGCACCCATCACCATGCCCGACTTTTTTTATTTTTTTATTTTTTAGTAAGGATGGGTTTCACCATGTTGGCCAGGCTGGTCACGAACCCCTGGCCTCAGGTGATCCATTTGCTTTAGCCTCCCAAAGTGTTAGGATTACAGGTGTGAGCCACTGCGCCGCGTCCCAGTTTTCTAGATTTTAGAAATACTTCCAGACTTTCCACTATAGCAGATCCTGAGTGAGGAATATGCCAACATTTCAATCTCCTTTCTCAATTTGTATAACTTAGTATGTCTTCAGGATCTGCTCAGAAACAGATCATTTTTCTTAAGATCCCAATGGGTAAGAAAATGCTGCCTTTCTTTGCTGAGATAATGTTTGCAATTCAAGTGTTACCTTAAAGGAATGAATTTCACAGGGATGTGTGGAAAAATACTGTAGGGAAAACTTTATAAATACAGACCTGCTTTTTCACTTTGTTTCCATTTTCAATGTAAGGATCAGAAAGTAGTATGTGGAATACTAGCAAATAATAGTAAAAGAATATATAGCTGGTATTTTACCATGGCATTATTTATTGCAGATTTTTTCTTTCCCAATGAACTTATGTACCAAATATCCTCAAACCTAGATTTATTGCTTTTTTAAACATTTAGGGAACAACTTTGAATTCTTATCATGTCAAACTATATAGTTTTACAAAACGATCCCATAAGTTGTGTATATATTACGAATTAGACTAAGTAAAATGTCACAAGATTGAAAAGTTCTATTTCAAATATAAGTGTTAGTGTCTTAAAATAGTATTTGTTTGTATTTACTAGTTGCTTGAGAAAGGCAGGGCTTCATAAATTAATTTACTCATGTCTTAATTTTTTCACAGGCTTTATTTTTTAGCTACCTAGCCTTAGAAAGATAATGTTGTATTTAAAGAAAAAAAACCACTATCTGTGATAAACCTATATATCTATATCAAAACATTCTATTTTCTATGGCTTAGAAGATAAAATAAATATATTGGGGATATATAGAAATGTAGATACAACATCCTCCTATCAAAAGTAAAAAACAGGCCGGGCGCGGTGGCTCAAGCCTGTAATCCCAGCACTTTGGGAGGCCGAGGCGGGTGGATCACGAGGTCAGGAGATCCAGACTATCCTGGCTAACATGGTGAAACCCCGTCTCTACTAAAAATACAAAAAAAAAAAACTAGCCGGGCGTGGTGGCGGGCGCCTGTAGTCTCAGCTACTTGGGAGGCTGAGGCGGGAGAATGGCGTGAACCCGGGAGGCGGAGCTTGCAGTGAGGAGATCACGCCACTGCACTCCAGCCTGGGAGACACAGCCAGACTCCGTCTCAAAAAAAAAAAAAAAAACAAAAAAAACAAAAGTAAAAAACAAATTTTAAAAACCCACAAAAATCTATATTAAACTCAGTAACTAAAAGGTAACAGAAAAACAGAAAAAAATATTAACTCTTTAGATAAAATGTTACTAGTCTTAACATTTAAACTTTATCTCAAACTTAACATGTCTAAAAAGAAATTTTATTTACCTCTTGCACACCCACCCACATCTGTTCTTTTTTGCCTTGACCATCTTGGAAAATGACATTAGGTTTTCCATTGTTATTTAAGCTTAAATCCCATAAACCATTTTTGAAAATGTTCAGTCATACTCTATGTTCAATTTCTCAGCAAGTCCTGTTTGTTTCATCTTCAAAATATTTCCTGAAACTGTGTTTTCTCATTACCACCATTGATTCTGCCTTTTTCCAAATGACCGCCATCTTTCCTAAACTAGACAATGTCTTCCTAATGACACAGTTTCAACTCCTTTCACCTACTGACACTTTTTCACTCTGTAGTCGGGCTGATCATTTATAATTGTATATCAGATCACATCACTCCTCCACTCAGGTCTCCTGAGCCTTCTTATGTACTCACAGCAAAAGGTAAATTTTACCACACCAAGGCTCTGCATGACCTAACACATGCCTGCCCTTCCAACCTTGTCTCCCATATGGTTCTAGGTTATTCAGCTCATTTGCCACACCTATTTATGACTTAACTTTTGATAAGTTAAGATGGTTCTGATATCAGATTTTGCACTTTATTTCTTCTTTGCCAGGAATGTTCATTCCTCATAAAGCTCATTTTCTTACTCTATTCAGAGTTCTATTCAACTATCCTCTATGGAGAGAGAATTTGATCATCCCATAAAAAATTCTCCAGCCTTTGCTCTGCTTTGTTTTCTATAAACAATTTATTGTCCTATAATCATATTTTTCTATATTTGCTTATTTGCTTATTATTTGCTCCCTTGGCAAGGACATAAACTGCTTGAGAGATTTTGACCAGTGGGTCCTTCTTTGTTTCCTCATTAAACATTTGTTAAATAAGTATACTAACAAATAAATTGCAGTAGACATTCCCTTTCTAATGCATCGGAAAGTTTCTAGGCCTACGGACTTTAATTTCAGTACTTCATAGAAAAGTTAATTTTGATGAGAGTAAATATTTTATTATATTTTAATCTGCATGTTTTATCTTTAATTTCAGGTGTAGAGAAAACATTAATATTTATTTCAAAAAATGTATTTTGTATCTTATCACTTCAATAAAAATAATGGTCAGTAAGAGTGATTCATTTTGTTAGAGGAGAGGATAGATAACATGATTCTGGAGATGACAATGCTGGGTCTAATATTTATAAATTAGGTTCATTATCTGATAAATATAAAATATTAGGATATAAATTTGAAAAATTCTGTAGTATATGCAGGAACTTTAATATCAGCAGGCAAGGAAAAGTCAACTTCTTACACAGGCACTTGGGGGAGATACATGTCAGTGTTCCTTAATAACCAAAGTATGAGATTTAGCTCCAAATGATGTAAAGTTTAAAACACAACCAACACCACAGATGGATTTTCTCAGTAGGGGATCATTTTGCCCACCAGGGAATCTTCAAAAGTGTGTGGAGACATTTTAGGTTGTTGCAACTTGGAGAAGTGTGCCACTTGGCATTTAAAGGGGGGAGGCAAGCGGTATTAGTCCATTTTCACACTCCCATAAAGAAATACCCAAGACTGGGTAATTTATAAAGGAAAGAGGTTTAATTGACTCACAGTTTTGCATGGATAGGGAGGCCTCAGGAAACTTACAATCATGGTAGAAGGAGGAGGAGAAGCAAACACATCCTTCATCACAAAGCACCAGGAAAAAGTGGACAGCAGGGAAAACCACAACTTATAAAACCATCAGATCTTGTGAGAAATTCCTCACTATCATAAGAACAGGATGGGGGAAACCATCCCCACGATACAAACACTTTCCACCAGGTCCTTCCCTTGACATGTGGGGATTACAAGTTCAAGATGAAATTTGGGTGGGGATGCAGAACCAAACCATATTATTCTACCTCTTGCCTCTCCCAAATTTCATGCCATTTTCACCTTTCAAAACCAAGCATGCATTCCCAACAGTACACCAAGGTCTTAACTCATTCCAGCCTTAACCCAAAATTCCAAGTCTAAAGTCTCATCTGAGACAAGGCAGGTCCCTTCAGCCTATGGGCCTGTAAAATAAAAAAACAAGTTATTTACTTCCAAGAATCAATGGGGGTACAGACGTTGAGTAAATGTTCTCATTCCAAACAGGATAAATTGGCCAAAACAAAGGGGATATAAGCCCCATGCAAGTCTGAACTCTAGTGGGGCAGTAATTAAATATTAAAGCTCCAAAATATTTTTGTTGACTCCATATCTCACACCCAGGGCATGCTGATGCAAAGGGTGGACTTCTAAGGACTTGAGTAGCTGGGCCCCTGTGGCTTTGAAGGGTTCAGCCTCTGTGGCTGCTCTCATGGCCTGGCGTTGAGTGCCTATGACCTCTTCAGGTGCACAGTGCAAGCTGATGGTGGATTGACCATTCTTAGGTATGGAGGATGGTGTCCCTCTTCTTACAGCTCCACTAGGCAGTGCTCCAGTGGGGACTCTGTGTGGGTGCTTCAACCCCACATTTCCCTTCCACGCTTCCCTAGCAGAGGTCCTCCACAAAACTCTGCCGCTGCAGCAGACTTCTGCTTGGATATCCATGCATTATCATACGTCATCTGAAATTTAGGAGTAGAGTTCCAAACCTCAACTACTGACTTCTGTGCACCCACAAGTCCAATACCAGGTGGATGCTGCCTAGGATTGGGGCTTGCAACTTCTGAAGCAATGTTCTGAGCTGTGCCTTGGCCCCTTCTAGCCATGGTTGGATCTGAAATGACTGGGATGCAGGGCACCAAATCCTGAGGCTGCACACAGCAGTGGGGCCCTGGGCCCGGCCAACAAAACAATTTTTTCCTTATAGCCTCTAAGCTTGTTATGGGAGGAACTCTCATGAAGGTCTCTGACATGGCCTGGAAACATTTCCCATTGTCTTGGTTAGTAACATCGTCTCCTTGTTCCTTAAGCAAATTTCTTCAGTCAGTTTGAATTTCTCCCCAGAAAATGGGTTTTTCTTTTCTACCACAGGGTCGGGCTGCAAATATTCCAAATGTTTATGCTCTGTCACCTCTTGAACACTTTGCTGCTTGGAAACTTCTGCCAGATATCCTAAATCATCTCTCTCAAGTTTAAAGTTCCACAGATTTCTAGAGCAGGGGCAAACTGCTGCCAGTCTCTTTGCTAACACATAGCAAGAGTGATCTTTACTCCGGTTCCCAATAAATTCCTCATCTCCATCTGAGATCACCTCAGCCTGGACTTCATTATTCATATTACTATCAGTATTTTTCTCAAAACCATTCAACAAGTGTCTAGAATGCTCCTAACTTTCCTGTATCTTCCTGTCTTCTGAGCCCTCCAAACTGTTCCAACTTCTGCCTGTTACCCAGTTCCAATGTCACTTCCAAATTTTCAGATTATTTATATAGCAATGCCCCACTCTGTATGTCACCAATTTCCTGTATCAGTCCATTTTCACACTGCTGTTAAAAAATACATAAGACTGGGTAATATAAAAAGAAAACAGGTTTAATTGACACACAGTTCCTCATGGCTGAGGAGGCCTCAGGAAACTTACAACCAAGGCAGAAAGAGAAGGAGAAGCAAGTACTTTCTCTACAAGATGGCAAGAAAGAGAGGAAAGCAGGGGAAACTGCCACGTATAAAACCATCAGATTTTGTGAGAATCCCCTCATTATCATGAGAACAACACAGGGGAAACTGTCCCCACGATTCAAACACTTTCCACCAGGTCATTCCCTTGAAACATGGGGATTAACATTCCTAGCTGAGATTTTGGTGGGGACACAAAAATCCCAAACAATATTACCAGGGATGCTGCTAAACACCCTAGAATATATGGAGTAGTCCCCACATTATCTGGCCCCAGATGTTAATGGTTCAAGGTTAAGAAACTATGTTAGTTTTAGACAGAACTGTAATTCTGAGTTTTTCTTCAGATTAGAAGAAAAAATAATTTTTAAACTTCTTCAGAATTTCCTGTTTATTACTCTACATCTATAATCTCCAACCTGCAAGCAGGCAGTGTCCTCTTATACTTTTATTCTCTAAATAAACTGAAAGCATCTGCTCCTTCATCTTACTTTCTGCTACTCTCCCTGAAAATATGGTAACTTATAGATCAATTATTTAGTTATGGATACTCTAGGAGCCCAAACTGACCATTATTCTTTCTATGATATTATTTGATTATCTCATTGCTGACATGGTGATCTTTTTACGGAAGTGTTTATTGTCTTTTCCCCAAAACAAAATATGCTTTAAAAGGGCTACTAGGAACTGATTAAGTAAATACCAACTCAAAATTTTAAACTAAGTTGAGTAAACTGAACTACATTTATTGTAGAATTATCTTAGTTTAGTTTTTCATAAAATGAACAAATATCTTCTGTTCCAAGATGTGTAATATTACCCTGTTATTTAATAAAACAGCTCTGTTGTTTAGAAACTTAATTTCTCATATTCAGCAACCTTGTCAGCTTAATCTAAAATTAATAAAAATGCATCATTTCAGGCAGAATTAACTCCAGCTAATTCCATGACATTTGTGCTATCTAACATGCAGGTTTGAACTGACAGTAAATTATCGTGTGACTCCATATCACTTAAAGTGTTACATGGTATATATAAGTATATCATATGTATTCAGTTTCACTGAGTTAACAAAAAACTGATTTATTTCAAACAGACCTAAATTCATATTCAACAGTATACTTGTGTAGAGGTAGAAATGATATTTAGCTATTAAGAGGCCTAAATTTTTAATCTCATACTATCTTGTGGAATATTATAAAGAAAAATAAAATTATTATCATGATAGTAGTACCATGTCACACATGGCCTCTGACACAAGGAGGTACATAATAAATAGTACTCAGTGTTATCAGGTTGGTGCAAAAGTAATTGTGGTTTTTGTCATATTTTGTGCCAACATAATATTATTAATATGTAGGAATTTAACATTTGCTGATGAAGCTGAAAGGTTTATAATTCTTTAGTAAACTTTTGAAAAATTTTATTTATATATGACAGTTGTACATATTTGGGGGTAAATGTGATATTTTTATGCATCCCTACAATATATAATGATCAAATCAGGGTAACTGAGATATCCATTACCTCAAACATTTATCTTTTTTTGTGTTGATAATATTATAATTCTTCTCTTCTATTTCAAAATATACAGTAAATTATTGTTAACTATAATTTTCCTACTGTATTATCAAATACTAGAGTTTATTTCTTCTGTCTCACTGTATTTTATACCCATTGACCAAACTCTGTTCATTCCTCCCACACTCCTTCTCTTCCCAGCCTCTGGTGACCACCACTGTACTCTTCATCTCCAAGAGGTTCATTGTTTTAGCTTCTACATATGAGTGAGAACATGTGATCTTTATCTTTCTGTGCCCGGCTTATTCACTCAACGTAATGACTCCTAGTCCCCTCCATGTTGCTGCAAATGAAAGAATTGCTTTTTTTTTTTTATGGCTCAATAACATTCCATGTAAAATATCACATTTTCTTTATTCATTTATTCATTGATGGCCTTAGGTTGATTCTGTATCTCACCTGTTGTGAGTACTGATGCAGTAAACATGAGAGTGCAGATAATACTAATTTTCTTTATTTTTGATATATACTCAACAGTGGGATTACTGGGTGGTATGGTAACTCTATTTTTAGTTTTTTGAGAAATCTCCATACTATTTTCTGTAATGGCTATACTACTTTACATTTCCACCAGCAGTGTATGAACCTTCGGTGTGTGTTTTCATGCCAGTATCAGGCTGTTTTGATAACTATAGCTGTGAGGTACAATTTGAAATCAGATAGTGTGATATCTCTAGCTTTCTTATTTTTGCTCAGATTACTCTAGCTAGTCTGAGCCTTTCGTGGTTCCATTCAAATTTTAGGATTGGTTTTTGTATTTCTGTGAAGAATGGCATTGATATTTTCATAGAGATTGCATTGAATCTGTACATTGCTTTAGGATTTATGGTCATTTTAATATTAATTCTTTTAATCCATGGGCATCAGATATCTTTTTATTTGTTTGTGTCTTCTTCAATCTATTTCATCAGTGTTTTATAGATTTTGATGTAGAGAGGTCTTTCACCTCAGTTAAATTTGTTACTAGGTATTTTTTCTTTTTGCAGCTCAATTAAATGGAATTGTTTTCTTAATTTCTTTTTCAGCTGTTTTGTTACTAGTGTTTAGAAATGCCACTGATTTTTGTATGTTGATTTTATGTCCTCTGACTTTACTGAATTTATTTATTAGTCTAAGAATTTTATGGTAGCCTTCAAGTTTTTCTAAATATAAAATCATATCATCTTCACATAAGGATAACTTGACTTGTTTCTTTCCAATTTGGATTTCTTTTATGTCTTTCCCTTATCTAGTTGTTCTGTCTAGGATTTCCAATACTAGGCTGAATAGAAGTGGTGAAAATGGGCATCCTTGTCTTATTCCAGATCTTAGTGAAAAGACTTCCAATTTTTTCCCTATTCAGTATGATATTAACTGTGAGTTCGTCATATATGATTTTTATCGTGTCTAGGTATTTTCATTTCATACACAATTTGGTGAAAGTTTTTATTACAAAGGGATGAGTAATTATATTAAGAAGTTTTTTAGAATCTATTAAAATGATCGGCCAGTCATGGTGGCTAGCGCCTGTAATCCTAGCACTTTAGGAGGCCAAGGCGGGCGGATCATGATGTCAAGAGATCGACATCATCCTGGCCAACTTGGTGAAACCCTGTCTCTACTAAAAATACAAATATTAGCTGGGCCTGGTGGCAGGTGCCTGTAATCCCAGCTACTCAGGAGGCTGAGGCAGGAGAAAGTCTTGAATCCGGGAGTGGGAGGTTCCAGTGAGCTGAGATGGTGCCACTGAACTCCAGCCTGGCCACAGAGGGAGACTCAGTCTAAAAAAAAAAGGAAATGATCATAGGGTTTTTGATTCTGTTGATGTGTTATGTCACATTTATTGATCTGCATATTGAACCATTCTTACATACCTGAAAAGAATTCCACCAGATCTTGGTGAATTTGGTTGTTGAATTTGGTTTGCTAGTATTTTGTTGAGGATTTTTGTGTCTATGTTCATTAAAAATATTGACCTATAATTTCCTTTATTTGTTATGCTGTTTCCTGGTTTTCACATCACGTGAATTCTGACTTCATAGAACAAATGTGAATGTATTCTCTCCTCTTCAATGTTTTAAAATGATTTTAGTAGAATTGGCATTAGTTCTTTTTTAGATGTTTAGTAGAATTCAGCAGTGAATCTATCGCATCCTGGACTTTCATTTGAAGGAAGACTTTTTATTACTGTTTTGATATTGCTATTCATTATTGGTCTATTCAAGTTTTCTATTCATTAATAAATTCGATAAGAATCATTGTATTGGCCGGGCGCAGTGGCTCACGCCTGTAACCCCAGCACTTCGGGCGGCGGAGGCAGGCGGATCATGAGGTCAGGAGATCAAGACAATCTTGGCTAACACAGTGAAACCCCGTCTCTACTAAAAGTACAAAAAATTAGCCGTGCATGGTAGCGGGTGCCTGTAGTCCCAGCTACTCGGGGAGGCTGAGGCAGGAGAATGGTGTAAACCCGGGAGGTGGAGCTTGCAGTGAGCTGAGATCCGCCTACTGCACTCCAGCCTGGGCGACAGAGCAACACTCCGTCTCAAAAAAAAAAAAAAAAAAAAAAACTGAATCTTTGTATTGTATTGTGGTGTCTGTTACCTCTGGATACAGACGCAAAATATTCTATGACATTCATTCATTTAATAAATGTTATTGAGTATTTTATTTATTTTATATATGTAAAAATATAAGAAATTCACGGTCTTATTGGTTGATGTATCAGAAGACGTAGTTTGCTGTGACCACAGCAGCTAGAAAGTGAAGAGAAAATACTGGAAAATAGACCAAGACAAAGAGGGACACTCAAATCGCTCTGTTCAAATTACTGGCTGACCGAATTGTTCTCATGAAGGGTGCTTGTGTGAACTGTTGCCCACCATATAGGGGTGAGCAACACCCATATATATATATATATATATGAAAGAACAGAAATAGACAAAATCTCACCCTCCTGCAACTTATATATACTTGAAAGAAACATCACTAGCAGATCTGTAAAAATATAATTCAATATATAAGAAAAATACTTAGAGTGTAAAATGGTAAAAAGTAAGGAAGTTTGAGATTACCTGTGAGTTTAAGTTTATATTAATTTTAAATTACTTTCTATGTATACTGTAAAGTAGGAGTAAATGTTCATTTTATCGATGTTACTATTTAGTTCTTCAGGTTTCTTCCTCACTTACGCCCAGCACTTCACTTTCCCTATTGTATTGCATTGAACTTTTGTTTTAAAAATAAGAGAAATCAAATATCCTCATAAAGGCAGATCTATTTCTGGGTTGTCTATTCTGTTTACTGATCTATTTTTCATTCTTTACACCAGTACCACAGAGACTTAAAGACTATATCATTTAAGCCTTGAAATCAGGTAGTGTAAATCCTGCAAATATGTCTGTCTTTATTAAGATATTTAGGATTCTGCTTTCTTTCTATGGAGAGTCTGGAAAGTTTTGTTTGAGCAGACAATTAACTTGAGGGATATTCTAGTCCAAACACTCACCCCTATATGGTGGGCAAGAGTTCACACAAGCACCCTTCATGAGAAAAATTCGGTCAGCCAGTAATTTGAGCAGAGTAATTTGAGTGTCCCTCTTTGTCTTGGTCTATTTTCCAGTATTTTCTCTTCACTTTCTAGCTGCTGTGGTCACAGCAAACTACGTCTTCTGATATATCAATCAATAAGACTGTGAATTTCTATCCACATGTTAACCTTGGTATCAACTGCATACTGGTCTCAGGAAAAAAAAAAGAAATCATAAAATGGGATTCTCATCAGACATAATATTTCCTTCTTTCAACTGTCAACTTCCATAGAATATCTGCATACTCTTTTCTTAGTGCGTTCTCATAGTTGTATGCATGCATATGCATATTAGCTATGTTTTATTTACATACATGGGTTGAAACCTGTATTACGTATTTATATACCATTACATATACATGAATTTGTATATATAAAAGATGTATATACATATGTATATATAAAAGATGTATATGTGTATACATCTGTTTGACACATTAATATATATTTTATATATATACACACATATAAACATGTATATGTATGTGAAGGTGGACATTCTTGTCTTGTTCTAGATCTTAGTGAAAATACTTTCAATTTTTTTCCTGTGTATTAGCTGTGAGTTTGTCATATATGATCTATATCACATCAAGTATTTTCCTTCTATATATGTGTGTGTGTATATATACACATATGTATGTACATATATATCTATATGTATGCATATACATTTATATGTAGTCCAATATTTATTATAGTTATTTATGAAAGATATGACTCAATATGTGCTACTTAACTATTGTCAGCAGTGGAATTCCTGCGGTAACATTTTTAAAGTCAGTCACAATTATTGAAAATGAATATCCTTCCTTGATTTGCAAAAAACGTGAAGAATATATGATTATTGAGACATTTCACATTAAAATCAACTTTTAAATAATTGTTATATAAAATATTAATTTATTATTAAAAATAAATTTGTTTATTTTTATATCTACCCAAACTACTGAAGAAGTTGAACATTTTAAATTATTTAAGAGGTGAAGTTAAGAATAATAAGGTTGATACTATTGAGGTTATTTGTTGATGCTGTTAGTTGGTCATTGGGGCAGAGATTTTGAACTATGGTAGAATAGTGTTCTTGAAATTATTCTCTAGACTAACAATGCAACTTGAGACATAGGAAAATTATTAGCAATGCATTGATGATTATTTACGTCATGTTAGATATTGTCTTATTGATGTACTTAAAATAATAAGATAATTTTAATGTAATGAAATTTAGTTTTGTACTCCAAATTGTCTTTTTTTAAAATTTTTCCCTTCTTCCCCATCTCCTTGGACTTTTTCTTGTAAAAGGGTAACTTGAATTTTTAATTAGACTTCCTAATTTTGGCTAATAGATGGTTCTTACCACTAAAAATTCAGTTAGTCTTTTTATTTTGATTCTGTGTTGGCAAATTTTCCCATTTACTCAAATTTATTTGTTACTCCAAAATCAATATTATGCTTCGGTGGCCATTTGTGGACATGGCAGAGAAGCAAAAAAATTGAGTTTTCTGAAGCACGTGTTACCAGTTGAGGTCAAACAAGATGATGCTCTGCCTTCTTGTTTCAGCCTCAAAAATGTGCTCTTTTTGCAGTCAAATTTGGTGTAACGTTTTTCTCATTTGTATGCTTTTTGCTGGTGATTTTCTTGTTTAAAATGTCTCCTAATCATCATGCTGAAATACTACCTAGCATTCTTATAGGCAAGAAGGACTTGATGTGTCTTGTGGAGAAAATAAGCATGCTAGATAAGTTTTGCTCAGGGATAAGTTATAGTACTCTTGGCCATGAGTTCAATGTTAATGAATCAACAATATGTATTAAATAATGTGTTATTAAACAGAAATACACATAAAACAAGTTTATTGATCATTTGATGAAAATGTTACAAACGAGGCTTGAAGAAACCTAACCATGTATTTTTCCCTAGGGCTAATGATTCAGCATTTTCTACTTCAGTGCTCATGGGGACATTATAGCAGACCATAACTTGACTGGAGTAGTGGCCATAATTGCCAAGCATAGCAAGAATCAACTGTATATGCTTTATTTGTATTATTTTCCACATAATACACTTTTAAACATTGTTTTGCCTTGCTTTAATATTGAAATCAGATTGTAAGAGCATAAAATATATAATAAAAATAGGCTGGGCACATTGGCTTAGGCCTGTGATCCCAGCACTTTGAGAGGCCGAGAGGGCAGATCATGAGGTCAAGAGATCAAGACCATCCTGACCAATATGATGAAACCCCGTCTCTACTATGGATACAAAAATTAGCTGGGCATGATGGCATGTGCCTGTAGTCCCAGGTACTCAGGATGCTGAGGTAGGAGGATCACTTGAGCCTGGCGGGGGGTGGTTACAGTGAGTCAAGATTGTGCCACTTCAGCCTGGTAACAGAATAAGACTCCGTCTCAAAAACAAACAAAGAAAGGAATACACACACACACACACACACACACACACACACATACATATACACACACACACATATGGCCGTTTGTTTTGTTTACTCAGTCTTTTATAAAAAACTATGATAAGTAGGATTAACCATATGTATTAATCAAGACTTTTCCAGAAAAACACAATCAATAATATATTTAGATATGTGTATATATATATATTAAGAGTTCCATTGTCCAAGGGCTGGAGAAGATGGATGTCTTAGCAGAAGAAAGAAGATTAAACTCATGCTTTCTTTTCTTTGTTCTTCTGTCAAGGCCCCCGGTGGGCTGGATGATGCTTGCTCTTATTTGTGAGGGTGAATCTTCTTTACTCAGTCTATGATTTAAAAGATAATCTCTTCCAGAAACACTCTCCTAGAAACACCCAGAAATAACATGTTACGAGGTATCTGAGTGTCCCTTAACCTAGTCAAGTTGACACATAAAATGAATTGGTACGGCCAGGCGTGGTGACTCACACCTGTAATCCCAGCACTTTGCGAGGCCAGGGCAGGCGGATCACGAGGTCAGCAGATGACGACCATCCTAGCCAACATTGTGAAATCTCATCTCTACTAAAAATACAAAAATTAGCTGGGCATGGTGGCACGTGCCTGTAATCCCAGCTACTCAGGAGGCCGAGGCAGGAGAACAGCTCGAACCACTGAGTCGGAGGTTGCAGTGACCCGAGATCACGCCGCTGCACTCCAGTCTGGTGACAGAGTGAGACTCCGTCAAAAAAAAAAAAAAAAATGAACTATTACACCATATATAATATTACCTACAGGCAGTCATATGGAAGACATAAAATGGAGAATGCTTAAAATTATATTATCTTAAATTACTTGATTAAAGGAATGTTTCCCTCCCTATAAGTGGTGTTTATATCATCATGTGTTATTTTGTAATCATTTTAGGTAATGTACAATTCATAGACTATCAAAATGGAACATATCTGTTATAGAATTTTAAAATAATTTTCTAAAAGTTTTAGTCTAATTTTTACTTTGACAACAAATACAAGTTTTAAACTAATATACATTTTTACTTGTTAAATGTGCTTTTGGCTTCTGAACTGTGTCATCAATAAAATAGAAAACATAAATATGTATATAATGTAAAATTTATATATAAATAAGTACATGCATGAAGTAAAGATTCAAGAAAGAGGTTTAAAAACATAAAAAATAAAATCTGAAATATGTTGCATTTGCCAAATGGGTCAATCCATTTTATTTAGGCTTAAATAACCTGAGCTCTAAACTACCAAACTGGTTAACATTATTTTGATAGCTGAGTATATTACTGAAGTTTCCAAATAAATGAAAATGTTCAGGCTTTTTTTGATAAACAAATTTCAAACAAATTTGATTCTTGAATTAATATTAAGCAAATAAGGCTGATTGATGATACTTGAGAAACATAATGTTTTACTTTTTCTTATTTGTCATGAGCCATATATTGCCATCAGGTAAAAATGCAAAACTAAAAATAATAATAAAAGGTAGGCTTCTTATCATGGAGAAAAGAGATTCTAGAATATTAGCTCCCTATCACAGTGAGTTGCATGAAATAGGCTCTCAGTAAATATATGCTGGATGAATTGATGCATGCATGAATAAATGAATGTTCTTGAAATATAAGTTGTTTTTTACCATAATTTGCACCACTTTGGTATAATGATGAAGGCTGAACATCTTAAGATAATCTGGCAATTTTAAGAAATTTCAAATTTTTAAATGTGGTATGGATATCTACTATTTGCGTGTTTATCTATTTTCTTACAGCTGTATCAATGAATGTGTATTCCAACTCTTCTATTTCTAAAATTTCTTTCCATGTCTTTTAAGGAATCCTACCAAAACAAACAAATGAAATCTATAAAATTCTTTCTCATATTGACTTGTTTCCCAGCTCACACTTTTTCACCTGTTTCACACATAAAAGCAATATTTGCCTATGAATCTTTGGATGGTTTGGCTATTTCTAAGTCAGTTAAGTTCTGACAGTTAAAAAAAATTATATAATGTATTCCTCATTTTGAAATTTGGATTGGATTCAGCTCAGACCTTGGAATATGGAATTACAACAAAACAAATCTCACCATCTGGAGGTTTTCTAGTCATAATTTCTTTATCTTTATTGTCACTGCTCTCTTTACAAATTCATAAGTACATGAGGATAAACAAACACTAATTTCAGATGAGTTTGTCTGTATAAAAGACATTTATGACAAGTAAATTGCCAAGAAAACATTTACAATGAACATGAGTTTGATGATAGATTGTACCATTTGATGATAGATTTCTATTTAAAATAGAAATCAAAAATTGCAGGGCATCTAATTTTTATATTACAGGCTTGGGAAGAGACATTTCTTATTTGAATAATTAAGTGTGTTGTCAATTTCAGAGCAACTAAAAACTTACCGGTTACAACTGACAGCACTTTGTAAAGATCAACCCTAGAGAAGGTCTTGCTGTTTTTCGTTAGTTGCTAAAAAGCTTCTCTGGTAGCTAAAAACTGACTTATTCTACAAATCATACCTCATAAAGACAAATCTATACAAAAGCTTTGGATGATCATGTTCAGATACTGCAAACTTTCAGGCTAATGAAAAAGTCAAATGCAAGCTCTGTGAAGCTCAAAATCAGTGACATTTTGAAACACAAATGTTGACAATTATTCAAGGATTTGTAAACATGACACAAAAGTTTACATTTGGAATTTTCTAAATGACTCAGTATTATTTTCCTAATAACTGCTTTGGTTTAAAAATGAGGAAGGATAGAGATGACACAGCAGCAAATCTACTTCAAGAAGAATCATCATTCTGAGGTTTAACTAGGGGCTTACTGAAATCTTATAGAAGACAATATACTTCTCATTCCCTCTATTTCTCTCAGTATTAATCAGGAGTCATGGTGATTTTTCAGTTGTTCTGTACTTGTATTTTGTTCAAACAAGCAATCTCCAAAGTTGCTAAGGGAAACTTAGGACTTTTTACACTGAGATAACAAAACAAGAAAGCATAATATGGCACTTATGTTCTCCCATAGGACTGGTACTTTGCCTTTTAAACAGTAGGAAACATGTTAGATTCTCCTCTGTAAATTTCTGACGAAGCCTACTCATACATTCATCATTTAAAAATAATTGTGGATCACTAATAAGTTATTGGCACTGTGCAAGATGCTGATAAAACAGAAAAGAATAAGAAAAGATACACATTTTCATGCGGATCACAATCTCATACAGATTCTAAGTTAGTAAATCATATTTGCGTGATGATGTGATAGATACTGTAATAAATATGATGCAAGTAGAATAAACACAATGAAGAAAATCTGATCAATCCACCTGAGAATGAGTTGTTAGGAACACAGAAAGGTTCATAAAAATGGTGACATTTGAGCTGAATTTTGAAGAACCAAAAAGATTTTGCAAGATGTAATAGAAAGAGAAGGGAATTTTAGAACGAAGAAATGCAAGCATTACTTCTTATACTACAGGAGCTTATAATTGAATTGAATATATTGAGGACACAAAGTAAAATACAGCAAAAGCTTATTGGTGGTAGGGGAAGGGAATGACTGATAAGTGGAACCTACAATAATAAAAATGTAAGTTAAAAAAAGCTAAGGTTTCCTTTGAAGGTAATATTTCTATAAGGGTCAATATTATGAAGCCTAATTTGAAATACATTATCCCCTAATTTTAGGTGTGAAGACTGTGGAAGCATTTTCACCACCTTTACCAGGAGCCTATTAACTATTAAAGAAGCAAAAATATAATCACATAACATACAATGCTTTACTGCTGATTTCTGTGTGACTTCTTAGTAAAGAATTTTCTTTATGCACTGGTGTTAATAGTCTGATCACGTATTTTAAGAATGGAGAATTGCATTTCTAATATGTCATTGAAAGCAATTGCGGGGTATTTTCGGACTGTTATCTTATGAAATATTATAGGATTTCTTGGCATTAACCTGTGCACAATTGAGCTAATACATTTTGTTACCTAGAATTTCACAGATCAAATGCACACAGTATTTTATATTATCTCTCAGATTTACTAATATAATAAATGATTAGTTTGTTTTCAATCATAACACATATATATAACTGAGTTGTTTTCAAATTTTGGGGGTACACAATATACTGTCTCCAAGTAGAATATTGAGGTCAACTTCCAGGTTTAACAAGTTAGTTTGTGTTCTTTCTCCAACCTCTAAACTCTTCTCTGTATGTGCGAGTTTTGGGTTTGTGGGGATAGGTGCCAGTCGTAAAGGTACAATAATGATGGTAAACTATAAAAGTAGGTGTTTTCCGCATGTTCTCACTCATAGGTAGGAATTGAACAATGAGATCACTTGGACACCAGAAGGGGAACATCACACACTGGGTCCTATTGTGGGGAGGGGGAGAGGGAAGGGATGGCATTGGGAGTTACACCTGATGTAAATGATGAGCTGATGGGTGCTGACGAGTTGATGGGTGCAGCACACCAACATGGCACATGTATACATATGTAACGAACTTGCACATTGTGCACATGTACCCTAGAACTTAAAGTATAATAATAACAATAAAAAAAGATAAAGTTAAAAAAAAAAAGTAGGTGTTTTAACCTTCATAGCAGGTTGTTTGTTGCTATTGCATGTTCAAAAGATGGAGATCTAAGATCGCTGTTGAAATATAATTGTCTAAAGAGCACCTCTTTTTGGTTGTTCACCTTAAACTATGAAGGTCCTGCTCTTGTTTTTCTAAAAATATGAATGGAAATTTGCATTTATGAATGAAGGATTGTTAATGCTGATAATCTAACAGATGATCCTTTGCTATTTTGTTGTTCTCTTATTCCTTCGGAAGGCCTACTCACGTATAAAAGAATGACTTAGAACTCTTCACGTGTCTGCAGAGCACAACACAGGGAGAGTTTCATCTTAGGCTGAGAACAGAACTATGGACCTCTGCCATGACTCAGAGAGACCAATAAGGAAAATTTTGAGGGTTGTCAACACTCATATTTGAAGCAACAGATTTTCCCCAGGAAGACTTTTCAATTTATTAAATGTATTATCATAGAAGATAATACCTTGCACTGTAGGAGCTTATCATTGAGTTGAAAGCATTGAAGGGCACAGTGAAATGTAGTAAAAACATACTGTGGGAGGGGAAAGGAATAGCTGGCAAGTGAAACACAGTAAGTAGCAAGCAGGCAAGAGAATCAGTTCACGGACTTTACGTTTTTGAAGCACTGCTTTAAATGCTGTCTCAGAAATACGGCCTAATAGGTGCTGTCTGTGGGCTCCGAAGCTGCCTTCCACAGGATCAGTGCACCTTTCCCTGACTGTTGGCTCATAATCCCACCTCTGCCAGAGCATTACCCTCGTCTGAAATGAAGCTGTCTCTTTGAGGAGTTTGTACCGTAACCACAGACCAGTAACAGACTGACTCGGGGATGTACACAGCCACTTCTTCCCACTTCTCTTGCCTCAAGGTGGAACCCTAACTCTCATTCTGAGAGCACTTCTTCAATATATCACTTTTAAAACAATGACCATCTATGGCTCTGCTTTGGGATCCTGACTTGAGATGGTGCCAAAAGTGATCCTCACAAGCAGATTTTAAAGATGGGGTTCTGGGCCGGGCGCGGTGGCTCAAGCCTGTAATCCCAGCACTTTGGGAGGCCGAGACGGGCGGATCACGAGGTCAGGAGATCGAGACCATCCTGGCTAACCCCGTGAAACCCCGTCTCTACTAAAAAATACAAAAAACTAGCCGGGCGAGGTGGCGGGCGCCTGCAGTCCCAGCTACTCGGGAGGCTGAGGCAGGAGAATGGCGTAAACCCGGGAGGCGGAGCTTGTAGTGAGCTGAGATCCGGCCACTGCACCCCAGCCTGGGCGACAGAGCGAGACTCTGTCTCAAAAAAAAAAAAAAAAAAAAAGATGGGCTCTGAAAGTGGGTCACTTGCTGTCAGGATGGCAATAAAGACCTCAGAAAAACAGATGAAATATCAATAGTGCCTGGAATGCTGTAGCAGTGTGATTAACTAGAACAGGCTGCTTAGGAAAGGGGGTTCTGTAGGTCAGGCGATGTCTCTAAAGTTTCGGAGGTGTGATATAAATAATGATTATAAGGACTGTGGAATTTGATGTTTGTCGCTAAGTGACGTTGATGTATTGAAGAGACTAAATTAGAAACACATCTACGATCAGCCTCATGGGAGGGGCAGAAAGCCTCCTGAGAGTTTCTTTAAGAGACTCCTGTTGCCCATAGCCAGAGGACAAACAGTGTTGAAGACTAAAGACAAGACCTAATTGTAAGAATGGAAGATCTGTAAAGAAGGTTGAATTTTAAGGTAGGCAAGCATCTGATGCCAAAAGCAGAGCCTTATGACGGAAGTGGAGGGATCCTGAGACTTCAGATTGACAAAACTAGCTAGATACACTTAAAAACCTGGAGTTATCCGATCTAATTCTTAGCCTTAATATGTAGTCTATGCTACCTCCCTGCTATAAAGAGTCCTCATATGAAGCAGGTACCTCACAAAACAATGCTTACCCTCCTTGAGATCCGCCCTCCATTCAACATAATCACTAACAGAGAAATAATGTTTAAAGTTTTCAAGCAAATATTGTTAATACATTAGATTTCAGGGCAAAAATTATTTGGGTAAACAGAATTAATGTTTAAAATGCAAGAATCACTATGGGAAAGTAGATCTTTGTTTATTTTACTTAGCATGAACCATGTTAAGTAGGCCAGTATTAAGGAAAACCTTCCTGTGAAAGTGCTTGGACTTCTGAGAGAGGAGATGGATTACATGCTAGAGGAACTGCAAGACCTGGCTAATATGTATCAGTAGGTAAAAGGAAAATATGACCAGGAATGTATTTTGAGAGTGCTGGATCAAAGGAGACAGACCATCGGCTGAAAAAAAAAATGGGTTTTGTGTTATGGAAGCATCTTCTCATGACACAGGATTTAATACCCTGGCAAGGAGCTTGGAAAGGAGTGCTAATATACTATTTGTCTGGCTCTTTTAATCTTGGAAAACCAAATGGCCCATACCAACTAAAGTAGAAATGCCAGAAATTTGTGACAGATTGGAGTAAAGAATAAAAAGGCTCCAAGAACTGGGTATACTACTCTATATTATATTGTACTATACTATACTATAATACTCTACACTGTACTGTACCGGGTCCTGTAGTCTCTTTAAAAAAAAAAAAACTAGAAACCCACAGATGACTATTTCTCAAGAGGAAAAGAAATATGTTTGTAAGGAGGGCACCAGAATCACTAAGATGAACAGTGGTTGTCCTCTCTAAGACAAGGCTGATTAGAGGAGATGTCATGACATGCCCATGAACCCATGTATTAATATAATGTCAGGATCCAATAATAGCAAATGGTGACAAGGTCAGAATGGTAGTCAAGACAACCTGGCTTACTGTGATCTGTGGAGATGCTAGTAGAACATGATAGTGCCAGTTCAAGATACATAGGCAGCCAACAAAAGTATACATATACACACTGTGAATAAGCAAAATGCTGAAATCAGGGAAGAGTTAATATCTTATTTTCTTGACCTGAACTAGTGCTCAGAAATAGAACTCACTGACTGAGAGAGACATGAGCATCTCCAAGGCGAAAGACCTTGCAACAGAGGGTAGATGACAGTAGATGCTTTGGTGTCCTTTCTAGATCCCTTTTATTGGGCCTTTCTCCAGGTGTTGGGAATGGTGATTGCTAAGCGTACGCTGCTGTCTCTTGTACAGAGCACTAGCTTTGGAAGAAAGACAGCTGCCTTGCTCAGGAGATTGTGAACCCCTGATCCTGGGGCTGTCAGGGTTACTGACTGCCTGATTTAGGGTACAAAGGGCTGGTCCTCTTGCGCCAAGGTGGAGCCAACTGTGTGATGCAAATGATGCTCCAGAATGAAGCTAATCTCCAGCTGAGTCCACATCTTTGCTTAGCTTTCTTTCCTCCTCCCATCCTGTTTTACTCTTTCCCTTCTCCTAACAGTTGACTGTCTTGGAATTACTTTGACAAGTTATTTCACAAAAGTCACTATTTCAACTTGCGCTTCTAGAGGACCCACTTTGAACCATGTTCAAAGTGAAAACCCTATATGCATCTAGGAGGCAGGAGAGGACTGATGGAATAGTTTTGTATCCTAAGTCCTCCTCTCAGTGTTTGCTACCAAGTTGAGGAAGAGTAAAAACAATCCTGGATCTTTGGGTTGCTAGAGTGACCAGAAATTAGAGCTTTTTTGCTCCACTGTTTGTAAAACTGAGATAATATTATAGGGCACATGGCATAGTACATCCATGTATTATTAAAGTATTCATCACAGGGCCTGGCTCAGAATAAGTATTTAACACATGGAAGCTATTTTTATTGTTTATTTTTAATAGCTGTTAGGTATTTTCTCTTCATGAGACACATAAGATTTGATCTTACTGGATAATTATTGCTCAGTAATTATCATTGCTAACATTAAATGAATGCATATCTATATAATAGGTACTGTCTTAAAACATTTTATGTACATCCCTGTGATCTTTTCAGTTACTCTAAGAGATTAGTATTATTCATATTTATATTTTGCACATGAGGAAACTGAGGAATGAATGGATACATGGCTTGCCCAAGTTCTCACAACTGGTGAAGAGTGGAGATGGAAAGATAACCCCAAATTCTGATTCCAGAATTCACACTCAATGACCACACTATGCTGCCTCATTGCCATTAATCCTAAAGACAACACAAACAACATTTAAGGAGTAATTAATTTGAATACTTGCTAAAATAGCATTTCAAGAGAAAATATAAAGATTTTTTTCTGTCTTAATACCATCATTGTTCTTTCAACACTTCTTTTGCGAGCATTTAATTATTTGGATAGACTATATTTGGAAAAAAAAAATCCCAGTAAATACCTTTTATTTTTACTCTTTGGTTCCTATTGTAATGCAGAAGTGGTTCGGATAGAAAATGTATGATTATTTTGTTTTATCAGAGGTAATTTGAAAACAGCTTGGTGAAAAATCTGCTTATATAATAAGTCATATTTTTTTCTCTATAGAATTTGAACCTTTACACACTGATTCTTATTGTGAAGATTAGCTTTTAAGAACTATCGTATATTTTGATTTGTAGAGAATTCTTTAAATAATACAGAAAAGAAATGCCTTCTTTGAGTCGTGTCTTTTTAAAAATTCATTTTGATTTTAGAAGCCTCAAAACCTATAGTTTAAATGATATAATTCAAAATACGTATGTGGTCAATTTCATATAATCAACATATTTTCCTAGTTCTAAGTAAAGTATATTGTTGGAGGCATAATTGTAATAATAGCATACTGTATGTAACTTCCATTATGCCAAGCAGCTAACCTCCACAGCAATGCTGGGAGGAATTGCCATGACCCCTTGCTCTACAAATAATGAAGCCAGGAGCCCAAAGGTGCAAAACCAGCCACATTCACACAGCTGCTAAGGGGCAGAACTGAAACTGGAACACGGGAACTGTAGCTATCAAAGCCCATTCTTATTTTAATCAATATGTTATACCATTTCCCTGGAGAAGCAAGTCAGAATCACTTGATTTTTGGAAAATGCAAGACATGCAGTAGACATATGGAGAAGTAGTGAGTAGGAGAAGAAATAAATCTGTTGTCTGATAATTATGCTGATTGACAGGACTAAAAGTTCAGATAAATGTTTGTGATGATTGGGCAAGCTTCTTTCCCTTGATTCATTTTAGCATACAACTTTGAATGTTCAAACATCCAGTCAGATTAATTAATAAAAATCAGCCAAATTGTTTTCATTATCATTATAGAGTTTTTTAAGACTGGATAAGGGCAGTATGAAAAGAATATTGTGTGGGAGTCACACAGGCGTAGATTTGAATTACAGCTTTTTACCTTGGGATAATTCCTAATCTACTCCCTTATTTTCCTTTCCTATAAAATGAGGATAGCACTGCTTACTATCTATGGTTGTGGAGGAGATGAAAGATTGTGCACCTGGTATATGATAAACATTGTTAATATCATGATTAGCCATGTTTTATATAGTCTTTGTGACAACAAAATTACAAGAGTTCAGTGTTTTTTTTTTCCTGTGCTAATGACATTATGCCATACAGCAACCAACTTTTATGATCTGTAAGATAAGTTGATTAAAGGGTCTAATTAAAATAGTCTTCATGTTACTTTAGTACCTGGAAGGGTATACTTAATATTATAGGGCTGTTGTACAAAGGACTGCAACCTAGGTAACTTAAAGCAACAGAAATTTATTATCTCACAGTTCTGAAGGATGGAAGTCTGAAATTAAGGTGTTGGCAGAACCATGCTACCTCTAAACCTCTATTGGAGGCTTCCTCCTTGGCTTTTCTAGTTTCTGACTGTTCCAGGCATTCTTTGGCTTGTAAATATATCATTTTAGTCACTGTCTCCAATGGTCACGTGGCTGTCTTCCCTGTGCTATGTCTAAATTTCCCTCTTCTTATAAACACACCAGTCATGCTGGATTAGAGGCCCACCTTACTCCAGTGCGGTCTCATCTTAACTGATCACATCTGCACTGACCTTATTTCTAAATGAGATCGCATTCACAGATAATAGGGTCGGGGTGTGTCTTCAACATATCTTTCTGAGGAACACAATTTGGTATTACAAATGTACTTGAGTCATTTTTAAAAATTCTTTTCAAACTAATGATTCTATTTCAATGAATCTGGCATTTTTCCTAGTAACAGCAGTCTTGGAATCAAACCAACATGGCATCAATACCTCCGTTTTCATTTCTGCGTCATCCCCAGACTCCCTCGGGTGTTATTGTGGCTGCAGGCTTCCCTCAGACCACATAGTCTTCTGATTACTACTTTGCATCACACCTTGCACGGACAATTCCTTAATCTGGTATGGACAAGAATATTTTTGCCCAAATTATTCACTTATTTCTAAGAATTAGAAACAGTTGTGATATTGTGGCATATTCCAATGTCTAGACAAAGATTTTTGATGAAGATATATTTATTCATCTTCAAAACAATAATTTACAGAGGCTCAAATGACACAAAAAATTGACCACTTTTCTGAAACATACGAAATGCTCCAACATACTCATACTTATTATGTTTGGAATATATTATGCATCTGCATGCATACTGCAGGGGATAATATTGTTAAAGAGCTCAGTAAATCACAATGTTGTTATGAAGCAGTGTCTGTGTCCATAAAGTTTCCTGCTATCCTTCTTTGATATAATTTTCTTATTTACTGTTTATATATGGTGTGACGTAGCTGCGTATCTATTTATAGCTCCTATAAATTTGCCATATTGTTATAACTTTAGTACAGAGTACTAAGCTGTGGCTCAGATAATTCTTATACTAAAAATAATTTCAAAACTAACTCTAGAGTAACTGTAGATTATTTCTTATGAAAATAAACTAGAGAAAACCTTTTTTTGGCTTACGTTCAAATCATATTTTCGTCCTGTCAAGCATTTTTAGTGCCAAAGTGCCAAGTAGACCTTTTTTTTAAAAAAATAAATAAATAAATTCATCCAACAAATATTTACTGGCACCATGGCAAGCATTTTGGAGTTAAATAGATGCATAAATGGGTGTCCTGGCTTCAAGGGAATAAGATTCTAGGAGTGGGAGAATATGATGAGCCAAACTACCAACAGCTAACCACTGCAAGACAGGATGAAACCAATATTATATGGAGATATGATGTGCTGGAAAGGATTGTCTGACTTTGCAGATGAATGAAATTTCTAGAGAGGTGAACACTAAGAGGTGGCAACAGCTTGAACCCAAGTATTCACTGAATTCATCAAATAGCTATGAAATGGATTTTATGGGCAATCATCTTTACTTAGTGCTGAGGTAAACACAGAGATGAATTGGAGGAACTTACTCTTAATAAGCGTATAGTTTATACAAATATGGAATTCAGCTGAAATAATTATAATTGAAGAAAGAATCTTTTGGAGACTAGATTCACATCTAGCTTGGCCAAAAAGACGTAATTCACCAAATGGTAAGTGCCATTTCCCATTTCATTTGCATATTGTATTGTAGCCTAGATTTGATATCGTATAATTTAAGTTATATGGTTTCCGTTTATTATACAACTCTAGAATATTATGTATTATGCAAAAATAGACTATTTGCTTTTTCTTTATTTACAGTTCAATTTGTCTTCTTAAATGTAGTTCACTGTGGCAGGTTTCCTTGATTTCTATGTTTTTTCTTTTTCTCTCATATTCCAATACTATCTAAGCCATCATACTCCAATACCACTGTACAGAGTTAATTTATTTCTGTAAAAACATTGTTGATGAATCTGTATTATTTGGCGTTTCTCACTGTAATTATTTGTTTATGGTGATTCCTTGGGGGATATTATTTAGTCTCATATGCTAAAATATTTTCCAAAATGTAAAACTATGATTCACAAAGAATAAAATAAACACGTATTGAATATTTGTATTTAACTCATCAATTAATGAGAGGTCAGTAAATGTTAACAGTAGTTCAAAGGAGACTCCAAAGAACAGACACAACACAGGCTATAGAAATACAAAAATGAATTTGCTAATAGGTGCAAAACCAGTCAACATCCACAAATTGGAAATTGATTTCAATCTCAACAGGTGAAATATTGTCTCTATGTACAAGAATTATTTGTTTTGCTATTAATTTTTTATAACTTACAAAATTTTAAGACTGCATCCAAGAGAAAGCTCAGACCTTTCTAGAATTAGATATCCTTACAAGGATCTTCTAGAAAATTCTTGCATTTTCATTGAAAAGACAGACATTAATCTTTTTGACCAGTTCAAAGATTTTAGAGGTTTTCACAAGGACCCATTTGTCTTTAATACCATTTGTGTTAGCCAATTAAAAGCTCCATTTAGCCCCTTTCCTAATCATGTAATTAGGATTCTGCCTAAAGTAGGTGTAGTCTAACAAAAAAGAGCCTTTGAGGTGGTACAAAAATTTGGGATGGAGTCCCAGCTCTGTCATGTAATGGTTATGTAAAATTGGGCAAGTCTTACTTTCTTCGAGCTGTATTCTTTTTTGGCTATAAAGTCAGGATGATAATATGTACTTTAAGAATGCAAGATTAAAAACGGAAAATGGTTTGTAAATTATAAAGTGCTATCTAAAAGTGAATTGCTGTTTTTATGATATTTACTGCCAGGTTTTTTCCACAGATGTACAATGCCTCAAATTTTTTTTTTTTTTTTTTTTTTTTTTTTTTTTGTCCACTGCTCTACCATTAACTAGATTGCTGTGAGAATGATACCTTTCTGGAAAGAAATAAAAGTAACAAATACGTCTGCATTTAATCTTATTTTTAAAACCATAGTAATCGTAGAATAACTATTTGCTGTCCTGGAAGTTTATCCAACCTAAACACCTGCATTACATCTTTAGAGATTTCTTTTCTTCGCAGAAGAGTTCATGCAATAAGCTATATTTTTAAAGAAGTCTGGTTCTCTAGCTCAGTGTGTGTACTAAGTAAAGAGCACTGGCATAAGATTTTCATTCTGATCTTCTACTTTTTAAAATACTTTAGTGACGAGAATAGTTTTTATATTATTTTTCTTTCTGTCAAGTTTACTAAAGGTCTGCACAGCTCAACTACTTTATTTAAAGAAGGAAATAGATTTATAATTTATTGTATGTCTGCTAATTTCTATAAAATGCACAGTTTCAGTACTGCACAGTTTTTTAAATTTTTGGTCAGGTATTAATGTGAGAGGTGTAGAACTGATAATATTTTACAATTTTTTTAGTTAAAAATGCTAAGGCTCCTGGAGCAGAAGGCCCATGTTGTATCTAGATGAAATAGTTTTGCAGGCTTTCACCTACATTAATCTTTTCAGTACAGTGATGAGTTGGAAAAGAAGATTTGATGTGAGAATCATTCAAAAGCAAATAAAATAGGAAAAAGCTGATGAATAGCAAACAGTAAGTCACTGTTTGATTAGTTCAAAAGTTTCCTTTTTGTCATAATATTTTAATGTTATGAATTGCAGAATGTTCTTTTATTATTCTACTTTCTCCCCTGCATACCACGGCTATGCTATCTTTTTCATTATTGACAAAAAAAAGAAAGGGTAAGAAAGACCCAAGAAGAGGAAATCTTTTAATTTGACTGATGAGGGAAAGGCATCTTCAATATTATTCAGCAAAATAGTGACAGAGAAGTGGTAAGAAAGAACTTAGTGAGAGGCGAAGTCAATCACTGCTCTTTCTTCAGCGAATTCTAAGTGTTCGTACTACAAAAATAAGGCCCAAATTTACCCCACATTAGGTTAGCTCTCCTGGACAACTGCCTCAACTGTGTTATATTAGTAAAGTGGAGGATGGCAAAAGAAAAAAAAAAAAAAAAAAGATTGTGATATCATGTAACACAAATTTTCACTTTTGCCTCAGATTTTTAGCAGATGCTCCAAAAGTCAATTTAGTAATTGCAAAACAGCCTTATATATGACAGTGAAATGCCAGATGACCTATGAATTATATTCAAATACATTTTGAAGCCAGTTTTACAAGCTGAGACTCATCACTCACCACTTGCAATAAAGATGATGGCATGGAATATATTGAAGGTTTGATGAGGCTGTTGAGAATCTGTTTAGAAAGAATAGTCAGTGTGCAGTGTGCTTTTGTGTTCCTTTGGGAAAGGAAATCTGGTTGGAGTGGGAAAGTCAGGGAAGTTTTGGCATAAGCTACACTCAGAAAATTTCAACATCCCATGCCACACACACAAATTACATGTGAGCTAAAACACAATATTGGGAGTTAATTTCTTATTTCATTTTTATGTCTAGGTTTTTTGCTAAAAGGTAATTAAGTAAATTCTTCTTCAGGCTTCTGTTTCTAACAGCCACATAAGACAATACTCTTTTATCATACAAAAATCCATACATAAATTATTATGAGTATACAAAGACTTATTGGAAATGTCTAGAAAATGATAGGGATTCAATAAATATGTAGTGAATTTATAAATTGATGTCAGATTTTAGATAGAACTGGAAAACTTACAACAGGGGGTTCAGGAGCATCTCACTAAGGAACTTGTCCTAAGGAAGAAGGAGCCAGGGGTGATGATGTTAACCTTATAATAAAACCAAAAACCTCAGGCAAGAATCTTGAGGTGTTGGCTGCTATCAAGAGTCCATACTAGCTATCCTGGATCTATATCTGGGTCCCAGGGATAAAGGAAACTGATAGAAAAGTCTTATTAGCTCTAAAATGCATTGGGGGGTCCTCTAAAAGAGTACAGTACCAAAGAGAGACCTATTCTCCCTGACCATATCCTTTTCTCTCTTCTTGCCTTGATCTGGGATGACATAGACCTATATGAAGCTTTGGCAGTTCAAAGGGTCCGAGAAACCCTCAAAGAAAGATACTGGCCTTGTTGAACAGCTGCACTGACAGGTCCAACTGAATGAACACCCATGCCCCTGGAAACTGTGCATCAGAGGAAAAAACAGAGAAGCTTCCTTTGGGCCTGACTGGGTATTCAGTGACCATCAGATCATTTCATTTGGTAAGTGCAATGTTGAGTATAAGCATGGCTTGAAGAATTACTGGGGACTTGGCAGCAGGCTGAAGTCACCAGATTTTTTAAGAAACTGGCATAATATGCATACCTTGATTAAAGTAGACTTATACCCTACAGAAGGGGTGAGAAATGAAGGAATGCTATTAACAGAGAATAAGTTCATTTATTTAAGGTTAGATTAAATTTTCCAAATCTTCTGAAGAAGTAGGGAGATCAGTACAGCTGAGTTGACCATATGAGGATTTATTTTAACCGCATCGTAGTGAATAAATGAGTCATTTGTAAGTGCCATCCTTCTATAATATAAGCATGGTCAGAAATCTCTTCTGTTGCGATTTCTAGTTCCACAACAAAAGGATTTATATGGCAATGAAATCCTGAAAACACAGTCTATCTGTATCTGATATGCCACTAGGTAGTTTAAAAAAAAAAAAAAAAAAAAAAAGGAAGAAAGAGCTAAAATAAGCACCTATGGCTCAATGCCCAATCATTTTATGTCCTGGGATAAAGCTGTTGGATATGAACACCTGCATTATTTTCCAACATGATTTCGTTTTATAATGAGCCTTTGGTGAGTATATTGTGGTTCCAGGTGTCATTGTCTTTCATTCTTTGGCATCCAGAAATGTAACATTTGCATGACAAATGATTGCATTGGTTTTGGCAGTAAAGGGCCATTCTGCTGTGGGAAGATATGCAGAAAGGGACCTGCAGCTGAGGCTAGTTTAAGGTAACTCTTATTTGGTTGGCTAGCTTCTTTTGGACTTCGTTGTGTGTCTGTGAGGTAAACTCCCTGGATGTATCAGTTCACATTGCAGCTGTGGCAATAAATGGTAAGCAAAGTAGTTGTTGCTACTCTTTGAGTTAATCAGTTTTTTTGTTAGTCATCCAGCAGATGCGTCTGTTGTATAAATGGAACAGACTCTCTATTTGTGAAAAAATGTAAAGTGGATAAGTGATGACACATCTTAACATTCCTCCAGTTCATTTCAAGTATTTATGAAAATTGAAATGTAACTCCTCATAAAACGGATTAAGTTTTGCAAATATGTAATCCGCCCCTAATACTTGTGGGGTTTTTCCCCCAAAAGTCTGAACTGTAAGTTGAGGAATAAAATATGTAGTTAAGAGAAATGTTATTTATAAATCAGGTAGACAAGAGGACTCTTCCCCATGTCCCACTTCTAAACTATTACTTTGCTTTGTAAACCAAAAAAGTATCTGAGACAAGTCTCAATCAATTGGCTAAGGATGTGCCTGCAAAACATCCTCAGGAAGTTCTGACAACATGTGTCCAAGGTGGTCAAGTTACAGTTTGCTTTTATACATTTGAGGGAGACATAAGATGTCAGTCAATACATGTAAGATGTACTTTGGTTTGATATGGGAATGCAGGACAACTTGAAGCCAGGAGTTGGTGGGAGTAGGTGGAGTCAACGATTTTTCTGACTGGCAATTGGTTGAAAGAATTTATTTAAAGAGCTGGAATCAGTAGAAGTGAGTGGGTTATGATAAAAGGTTGTAGAGATAAGGTTCTCGTTATGCAGATGAAACCCTCATGTAGCAGGCTTGAGAGAGAATAGGTTGTAAATGTTTCTTATCAGACTTAAAGAGTCTGTTCTATCAGGTTTAAAGTCTCTGTTTTAACATTAATACTGATCAGCTGTGTCTGAATTTCAATGGGAGAAAGGTATAATGAGTCCTGTGTGACCACTTATTCCCATGATGGCCTGCACTAATGTTTCAAGTTTACTTTAGAATGCCCTTGGCCAAAAGGAGGCGTCCATCATGTTGGTTGGTAAACTTAGAATTTTATTTTTGTTTCACAGCTTCAAAGTAATCACATGGAACAAAAATTATGTGGAAAAGATTTATTTAAAAACATTCTCTTGGTCTTTCATTAGGTGTCTAGGAAGGTATGTGTGACTAGATGAACAAGAAAAAGACAAAGCAAAATACATTGAGACTTCGGTGAGAGTTACAATAAAGAAACTTTAAAAGCCACATTTAAAATCACAGGAAAGTAAAAAATAAGCTGAACTTCTGGTTAGATGATACTGTTTAATAATCATATACTTGTTGACAAAAAGAGTCAAACTCTGTAAAACATTCGAGGAGATTTATTTTGAGCCAAATATGTGTAACCAATGGACTACTACACAGCCCCAGGAGATCCTAAGAACATGTACCCAAGGTGGCCAGATTACAGCTTGGCTTTACACATTTTAGGGAGGCATAAGGTTTCAATCAATACATGTAAGATGTACGTTGATTCCATCTGGAAATGCAGGACAACTCGAATCAGGGACTTCCAGGTCACAGGCATTTCAAAGATTTTCTAATTGGCAATTGGTTAAAAGAGTTATCATCTAAATACTTCTTATCAGACAAAAAGAATCTGTTCCATCAACCTGAAGGTCTTTGTGTTGATGTTAATGCTGGTCAGTTGTGCCCAAACTGCAAAAGGAAAGTGGGTATAATGAGGCATGTCTGACTCCCCCTTCCCATTATGGCTTGAACTAGTTTTCCAGGTTAATAACTTTGGAATTTCCTTGGACCAGAGGAGGGGTCCATTCAGATGGGTGAGGGGCTTAGAATTTTATTTTTGGTTTACATACTCAGGAAATAAATCTTACTAAATTCTTACAAAGTGCAAGAATGATATTAGATGCTGAAAGTAAATTTCCTGTCCTCTAGGAGTGTACAAACTTGTTGAGGAGAGAGAAGTTTTAAACATATGATATAGCTGCCAACTCTAATTTTTTTTATTATCAAAAGAAAGATTCTAAAATGCTCACAGAGCAGGTTAAGTGCCTTTGAGAATTTATTTATGTCCAAACTTAAAGTCTCACAGATTTATATTTCCAACTTCTTTTTTAAAGTTTCAAGTATTCAAATATATACTCAATACTTCCACTTTCATGTTTCAAGGGCACATACTATTTAACATGTTTAAAAACTAATTCATTATCTTCTAACAAAAAACTAGCTCCTGTTTCAATGTTTTCTATCTTATCAACTGATCCTACTATAAATCCCGTTACAAGAAAACACAAGTCCTGTGTTCCTTTGAATCTTTCTTCCTCACCCATACATCCAATTTACACCAATTCTTGTCTCATTTAACTTCTAAGTATCTTAAATCTGAGCATATCTCCTTCCCAAGTCCTGCCACTCTATTCAAAGCTAAAATTTCTACGATTTGGATTCTGCCATTGGCCTAGCAACTTCGGCTCTCCCTCATTCTTTCTCTGTTCTGCTGACAGAATGACTTTTTCAAAGTGCAGTTTATATGTTATCTCTCTAAAGAAAAAGCTTTCAGTGTCTGCTATGCTCTTAGGATAAAGGTCAAATTCCTTAATAAAGCCGATAGGTACTTTTAGGAACATGTGACACAAAAAGTAGCCCAAACTAGCTTAAGCTATGAGAGGATGTATTAGTTCACACAATAAAAATCTAGGAAAGTAGCTCATTTCAGGCACAACCTGAAGCAACTGTTCCCCTTTCTCCTTCATCCAGCAGAGCCCAGATGAGTCTGAGTCTCCCACTAACCCTCATTCAATGTTAATAAGAAATAATTATTTGTTGTTTTGAACAACAAATATTTTTGGTGCCCCTCTTCCAGTTTAACCTAGAGAAACTTGAATATAGAATTTGGTATCCAAGCTATGGGGTGCTGTTAAAACAAAACACCAATGTATGTGGCATTTGCTGCAAACTGGAGGAAGGCAGTGAGGGCACTAGAACAGTGTGTTGGGAAAAGAGAGACCACAGGATGCTGTAGTGAAATACTTGGTAAAATGATCACTTACAAGTGAGAAGATGTGCTTTATACCCTTTGAGGTTTAGAGGAAAAGTTTTGGAGCAAAATGTTGGCAGTTTGAGTTGGCCATTATTTGTTCTACTTAAGGTAAATCAAGTAAGAAATAAGCTCAGGAAAAAAAAATGGTTTTCAAGTAGGGAAAGAAGGGAACATATATAGAGATTTTTCAGGGCTGATAAATGCATTTATCCTTCATCTCAAGTTGGTAAAAGATTCTCAAATGAAGGTCAAAGCTAAAGATAAAATCCAAATCAAGGTGTGCCCACAGACACATAACCTGGAGACAAAGACTAAATAAAAAGCACAAGTGTCAAAACTTTTCTTAAGTCTGATTGTGTTAAGTAACCCTGAAAAATAATTTCCACTGGACAAAATTTCTTACAGATGGGAGTACACCTTTGTGGTTTCGTGGAAGCTTGATGTATTAGTCAGCTCAGGCTGCCCTAACAAAATACCAAACTGGGGGGTTTAAAAACAGATTATTTCTCACAGTTTCGGAAGCTGGAAGTCCAAGATTAGGTGCCAGCACAGCCAGGTTCTGGTGAAGGTTCTTGCTTGCTTGCAGATGACCACCTTCTCACCGTTTCCTCACATAACAAAGAGTGTGATCCTAAGAGAAGAGGATTTCTTAAAAATACTGATCTCAGACCATACTGGCTAACACGGTGAAACCCCGTCTCTACTAAGAATACAAAAAAGTAGCCTGGCGTGGTGGCGGATGCCTGTACTCCCAGCTACTTGGGAGGCTGAAGCAGGAGAATGGCATGAAACTGGAAGGCAGAGCTTGCAGTGAGCCGAGATCGCACCGCTGCACTCCAGCCTGGGTGACAGAGCGAGACTCCGTCTCAAAAAAAAAAAAAGAAGAAAAGAAAAAGAAAAATATATTGATCTCATCATGAGAGCCCTACTCTCACAGTCTCATCTAAACCTAATCACCTTCAGAAGCCACGCCTCCAAATACCATCACATTGGAGTTTCAATATAGAAATGTTTGGTAATGGGGCATAATTTAGTCTACACCATCTGATAAACAGAAATAATTTATAATTAAGTCTAAAAAGAGTGTGAGAGAGGCCCTGTCTCAGAAAGAATTGCAAATGTGGCTATTGGCACATAAAGCGACTGGAATCAAAAAAAAATAAATGCTAGCAACATTTTTGAGCATTGCATTGTCAAAAGTGCTGTGTAACTTGATGAAAATGACTAAATATTTTTGACATAAAATGTCCCTTAGTCTCCCAGCCCTCTATGTGTAGAAAAAGACTGAGAAATTTATTCAGTAATAAGGTAGGCACATCCTCAATGCCTTTTGAAGCTATGACCAAAGAGAATATCCTCAAAGGAAAAGCCAAATTCCCTGGAGAACAAAGAATAGAATAGTTAATTCTGTGGAACAGAATTGGAGCCTCATCAGGAAGCATTACCTGTTAGGTAATCTCATATTTGGTTAGGGGCAATCTCATATTTGCCCAATGTGATTTCAGAATTTCAAAAAACTGGTGATTACTGTAAATGTTCATTTTCCTTGCTTCTATGTGAATATTCATTGTAATTATCTTGTCCCTGTTCCCTCACTGTATTTTGGACATATAGGGGATCAGATAGCTTTTCTTGTTGTTGTTGTTTTTAATTAGAAGTTCTTTGATTCAAGAAAAATCCTAACAGCATCTAATTTGGATTAAAAGCCTTTTTTGGGTTTTTTTTTTTTTTTTTTTTTTTTGAGACAGAGTCTCGCTCTGTTGCCCAGGCTGGAGTGCAGTGGCGCGATCTCGGCTCACTGCAAGCTCTGCCGTCTCCCGGGTTAACGCCATTCTCCTGCCTCAGCCTCCCTAGAAGCTGGGACTACAGGCGCCCCCCAACGCGCCCGGCTAATTTTTTTGCATTTTCAGTAGAGACGGGCTTTCGCCGTGTTCGCCAGGATGGTCTCGATCTCCTGACCTCGTGATCCGCCCGCCTCAGCCTCCCAAAGTGCTGGGATTACAGGCGTGAGCCACCGGGCCCGGCCAAAAGTCTTGGTTTTTAAGCCTTTTCAAACTTTTAGATGAGGCATTAAGTGGCTTGGGGATGGAATAAGTATATATTTTGCCTGATATATGGAAATGACTATGTTAGATTGTATTATTAGTTTAAAATTATACGTTTCCTCTTCACACGTGTCATGCTTCCTGGTACCACTGAATTTGGGATTGGTCATGTGGCATACATTTGCCAATTCACTGTGAACACTTGAGACTTTTGACAAATCTGACCCGAAGGTTTAATTGTAACTGAAATGGCTTTACTGGGATCCTCTTGCTCTAGCACTCCCTCATGAGCACTTTTCTGGGATAGAAGCACCTGCTTCAGCCTAGATTCTGGATTGAGAGTGTATATAAAGCCAAGTCTAGGTCAACCAAAGCAAAGCCCAACACAGCCACAATTCACCTGAAATCCTTATGTAACATATATGACAAATAAATCATTTTTAAATATTGAGATTTATAAAAATTGTTTTAATAATGTATAGCCCAGGAAATTCAGATTGCAGGGATTTTTAATTTTAATGAAATAATAAAATGGTTAATAATATAATATTGAGTGATAATAGCGGGGCTGGAAGTGTTGTGTACAGAATAATCCTGATTATATAGAAGAAAATTTTTAGAGCTGTATGTCTTCATTATATGAGAAAAAAATAGTGCAGCATCAACAATGGTTATTTTTGGACGGCAGACTGAAGAGAGATTTAGGGCTTTGTATTCAGAAGATCTAGATTCAATTCGCTGTTCAGCCACTCACTAGCCATGTGATTTTGAGGGGAGCAATTTAACTTCTCTGCCTCAGATTCTTCATTTTTAACGGCATCTTTGTGCCTTGGTGTGTCATTGCGAGATTAGGTAAGATATAAGTATATAGGTGTAAATGAATTAGTAATAATATGTGTAAATGACTTAGTAAAATACATCAGAATAATCTCTAGATAAATGCTAGCTATTACGATTATTTCAATATTGTTATAAAATTATTCTGTATTTCCAAATTTTTTCAATGGGAATGTTACTTTTTTAGTCAAACAAAAAAATCAAAATCAGTAAGGTAGAAAACTTAAATTGCCAAGTTCTAATATAAAAAATAGCATGTTAAATGACTTATTGATGAGAGTTAATGGTACCTAGTCAAAAGGCGTAGTGAGCAGACAGCAGACAGCTACAAAGCAGAAGCATGCTGGAGCCATTCTGATTAACGGTGCATGGTTGTCAGAGAAGCTGGCTGATTAATCTCCGTGTATTGTAAGGAATACGTTGAAAGTGACCCAGAGATGAGAAAAAGGACAGAGGAGTCATTGGAAAAGATAGTTCGCTCTGGAAACTTAAGAACATTCTTTGCACCCAGTGGGATGTAGTTTGATGAAGTCCTGGCTTATGTGCCAGGAAAAATACCTAATGAAGGTATGCCTGCAGAGAGAAAACAGGCTGATATCTCAGCTTTCACACCTCTTTAATGGGAAATAACCAGTAGACGGTGACTTTTTAGCGGAGTTAGAGGAGCTCTTAACTATTGGTACTTACAAGGTCTCCTGTAAAATCAAAAGGGTTTTCTGAGGTCAAAGCTGTTGTAAACTTGCTGGGTCAGCAGTGAATTAAAAAAAAAAAAAAAAAAAAAAAAAGGCCATTATCCTTAGCAACAGCACAAGAACAGAAAACCAAAAACCACATGTTCTCACTTACGAGTGGGAGCTAAATGATGGGAACACATGGACACACAGAGGGGAACAACACATACTGGGCTCTATTGGAGGTTTGAGAGTGGGAGGAGGGAGAAGATTAGGAAAAATAACTAATGGTTACCAGGCTTAATACCTGGGTGATGAGATGGTCTGTACAACAAATTCCCATAACACATCTTTACTTATGTAACAAACCTGCGTGTGTACCACTGAACTTAAAATAAAAGTTAAACACACACACACACACACACACACACACACAAACCCAGGCTGTTTCTGCAAGAACTGGAAGCATAAGTATTAATTATAAGTATGTTCAGAACCAAAAGTTTGTGGCTGAGAAGTAGAAATTAATCTTCATAGATTATTTTCATAAAGCAGCATATTTGAGAACAAGCAACATGTTTTTATGGGTAGCAATATATACTATGGATAATACAACAACCTAAGTCCACTCCTAAATTGCTCCATGACTTTGTAATAATGGTTAGTATCTTGAGATATCAAAATATTCATTTATATAAAATTATGGTTGTTTTTGTTAAATGATCTTTTACATCCTTTTTCTTCCTAATCTTTTTGTATGCTTTAATTTCTTTACAGTTTGATACAGAAGCATATTTCATTTAACATTAATATATAATAATAGGTAATTGATGCTTAAAAATAGACACTTTCAAAATTGAAGTATAATATCACACAGTTTACAGGTCACATATAGACAGCTCAATGAATTTCCACAAGTTCACAATCATGTGACCATTACTGGGACCAAGAAATAGAACGTTACCAGCCACCCAGATGTTCCTCTCATAGGGTTGCAACTCACCCTTTGAGTTACTACCTTTTCCCAGGGTAATCGCTCATCTTACCTACAAGAGAAATTATTTTTGCCTGTTCTTGAACTTTATAGAAATGGAAGCATATAGCATTTTTTTTGTTTGTTTTCCATGTGACTTTCTTCACTCAGCATTATAGTTATAAAATTTTAACAGGAATGTTTAAAACAACAAATATGTAATATTTTAATTAACAAGGCACAGATTGATAATTAATGCCTAACTGCATTGTTAAATACACAATCCAAAAGAAAGCACTACCTTGTGGTAGCTATTTTCTCATATTTTATTTTCCTCCTAATGTGGCAGCCTCAGGGCAGTGCTTCAGTGAGCAAGGGGAGCATCTCATAGCCTTTTCTTACTTAGTCTTAGGGATTAGGCAGTGTCGTGTCAGTCACATTCTATGGTTACAAAGAAGTAATAAAGTCACCAGACTCAAGGCAAAGGAATTAGACTCCACCCTTGAAGGGAGTCTCAAGTTTCTAGAACAGAAGCTGGCAAACCCTCTGCAAAAGATCAAAGAGTACATATTTTAGACTTTGCAGGCCACATACAATCCCTTTCACATATTATTTTTCAATAGAAAACAAAAATCTTGGTTTGTGGGTAGGAAAAAAAAGAAAAAAGCAAACAGGCAATTCAAATCTAGGTGGATTTGGTCTATAGGCTGTAGTTTGTTGACTTCTGTTCTAGAAGAATTTATGAGATGAAAGATATTGTAGCCATCATTAGAAAACACAGTATGCCACAAAATGAACATGAAAGAAACCTCCAGGCATGTGACAAGATGACCACTGTGGCTAGATATGAGATTGTATAAAATAGAGTGAAAAAGCAACACAATGTCAGGTGAGTAGATCATGAATACTTACTAATAATTTTTATTTTATTCTATACTTCATTGTCAGTTCTTATATTAAACAGCTAAATTTTGCAGGCTGTGTGAGACATTGCAAATGTAGATAATATTCAGTCTGACATAGACTCTATACTTGATTTTATATTCTGCTAAACAGATATACACATGATAATACAAGATGATCAGTCGTGGGAAATGTTTGTGCAAAGTGCTCTCAGAGAATAGTATACAGAAGGAAAATTTAAATTGTTTTGTGGGAAGACTTCAAAAAAGAGGGGATATTTAAATTGGCCTTTAAAAGATGAATATACATTATTAAGCATAGAAAGGGAGAAAGGCAGAAGAATAAGTATAATAACACAGTCAGGAAAATACACAATGTATTTGGTAAAATGTGAGTAGATTGGGATTTCAAACGTTTAGAATCAGTGATGTGGGGATGCTAAAAAAAAAAAAAAAAAAAAAAAAAAGGAGATAAGCAAAATCAGTTTGAATAGCATCTTCAATAACATGCTAAAAAGCCTGAGGCTTTTGGCCAAGAGTTTTCAGACTCTCTATCTTGAATTATTAATATTTATCAATGGTACCCCAGGAGGTAGGGCATAGGAAGATTCAGTGGGCACATCTCTGAACCCTCCCCCAGTCTAATAAGCTCATTCCTTCTTAGGCCAGAGAAACTCTTTCTTTTTCTGGAGACATCATTATAGAGCAAATTATATAGAGGCATTGTTATAAATGATTTTTAAATAAATGGATCATAATTGTTATATGCAATGAATAGCCACCAGGTGTTTGAAAGCTGGAGAATGCTATGCTGAGTTACACCTTTTATATTATGATTTCATGAAGAACATGTCATTTGAAGTACACATGTGAAGCAGAGAGATCAGTTAGGAAGTAGGCAATTTGGAAAGTCTCAATTAAATGTAGCGGAAGTGCAGATTTTAATAAATACGTTCAGGAAGTATTTTTAAAGTAATGAAGGACAAATTGGATATGAATTAAAGTGAGAAAGTGTAGTCAAACATTACTTTATAGATAAATGCAAAATTATCTTTGATGTAAATAAAATTTACAAAGGAGATTTGTAATTTGAGGGATGTAATCAAACGTATTAAGAATATATTATTTTGGGATGTTATTAGAATAGCAATACTTAATAAGCAGTTGAAAGTACATTTTGGAATATGAAATAAATTAGAAAATCTTCAACAGACAGAACATAGCTAAAAAATTAGGAGCAGATAAGATAATATCCCAGTGGGATATATGTAACAAAAAAGAAAAGTAAATGAGACTGAACTCTAAGGAGTCAGTCACTTAAGAGCTAGAGAGAGTAAAAAGAACAATTGAGAAATACAGAACACGAATCAGGAGAGAACACTGGAATAATCTAAATGAAAACAGAACCTCGAGAAACAAGTAGTCAACAGAACCAAAGTCATTAGAAATGAAATAACGTAGAAAGATGTACAAAAGAAGCCACTAGATGGGAAGGTGAGCAAGTGTTTAGGGAGTTTTGCAAAAGTTTCTGTAGATAGCTGGAAGAGAAGTTTATTAGGTAGGCAAAATACCTTAATATTTTATTCATTTAATATTTAATATCACTTCCTGGATTGAGTTAAACTCATTTACAATTAGAAATGGAAAAAATAGCTGTGTTTGGAGTTCTCAAAGAAGTAAAAATCAATATCAGAAAAATTATTAAAATTTTAAATTTCAATTTAAAAATATATTTAAAATAAAGGTACATTAAAGTAAATTCCTAAACATGTTCAAGTTTTAAATGTAAACTAATTTTTTTATAAAAATAGGTCTTGAATGAAATTTTGAAACAGTATACTACATATTTAGGATAACTTAAATGGAATAATAAACACAGATATTCTGATAAAACTACTAGATTATAAGAAGAGAAAAATATTTTGGAGTCCTCTAAGAAAAGCCTCTTGTAGGTGAAGGAAATCAGATTATTATTAGATTTTTCGATAACAATAATCTTAGGCCAGAAGACAATGGAATAGCACATTCGGTACTCTAGGAGAGAAAAATGTAAGCCAACAATTTTATATACTGCCAACTTACTTTTCAAATATAAAGATGTGTACACTGTGATAAATATACAAGGACTCAGGCAAGGGTATTCCTACAGTCACTTCCTTGGGAAATATTTTTATAAGCACTTTCTTTAAAAGTCTGTTAAAGAATAAGATTAAATGACCAAATGCCAGAATGGACATCAACATAAATACTGGTGATAAACATAAAAATACATTTTCTTTCAGAACCAACACTAAACAATGATTACAAAAAAGAGAAGAGTGGTTATAATAATGGTTATAAAGGAAAGTATGACATGGCTATATACTCTAATAAGGTAGACAGAATATAGCCATCAAAAATAAGAAGAAGGGGTGGTGGGATCATATGCAAGGTAGAATAAATGTTTTAATTCCTTATGATTTTAATTAACAGGAAATTTTTAACAAAATAAGATGGCATGGGAAAGGAGGAAGAGGGGAAATAATTGGTGAATAGCTAATTTCCTTATTGTTCATAATAGGGTATCACTAGATAATGAGAAACAAAAGAGAAAACCTTTGACTTCATATAATTATGTATAGAAAAGTAAATTTTTGAATAAAAATAAAAACCTTCCTAAATATAAAAATAAAAATTAAGTAAACAAACTACATAACGAAAGACTATATAAAATGATTAACACAGAAGAGAGGACAATTTTATCAATTATATCTGTAAGAACAAGTGAACTTAACACTCCTGGTAGATAAAAAGATTTTCATTTTGCTTAACCAGCAGAATATTAAGTAACAAATTGGCAAAGGGATTCAAAATAAACTAGTCAAATAAAACATGCTATATCCACTAATGAGATAGGGCAAAAAGATGGTGAAAGTGCCCTATAATTAGATGCAGATTATTTCTAGTTCATCTGAAGTAATCGCCATCCTGAATCTAAATCTATTAACTCCTTTCTTTCTTTATACCACAGTTTTATTGCACGTATTTATATCACTATAGAGTATATTTTTGAATTATAATTATTTTAATTTATATAAATATATACTTCATGTATTCTTTTGGACTTTTTAAAAACTTCTGTTAATGTTAACATTTATTCATATAATGTGCCTTTCACAGGAATCACAAAGTCATGTGGTTCCTGTCCATTTGCTTTGACTGCTTTATAATAGTTGTGAGTGTGCGTGTGAGTAAATTTATTCTTCCCGTCTATGTAGTTATCTATTCCTATTTGGATTTACTCTAGGTTTTTACTACTGCAGATAGTATTGCTATGGAAGGATATTCTTGTGTTTATATGAAGTACAAATACAATTTTATCTATTTCAGTTAATTATTTTTTCTGACTTAACAATGATTTGATCTGTCATTTCTGGCTTATTGCAAGTTGCATATATGCATAGGTTGGTTTGTGGGTGCTGTATTTTATTTCATTAGTCTATTCCTTTCAATATATCACTGCTTAATTACTACAGCTTATAAGTGTTCTGAATATTCCTGACATTTTATGCTTTCACGGACTTTTAGAATCATTCTATTAACTTTCCTAAAAGTCTACATTGAGATTTTGATCAGAATTGCATTTTACATGTGTTTATCAATCTCTCTCTCGATATTTATACATGCTTATCATTCTCCTCTGTCACTTTCATTTTTGCTCTTCACTACTTCTTTCTGTGTTAAATATTTTATTCTCAAAGTTTATCCTTTAGAGGTTCCTTCTGTAAATGTCAATCGTGGTTCAATCCTTTCAGGTTTCATTTGTCTTACAATTATTTTATTTCTTCATTATTCTGAAGAAAAAACAGCTCTACATCAATTCTGTGGTATGGTATAGTGATATTTTCTCTTATCATCTTGAGAAATAATTTTGTATCTAGATTCTATTTTTGGTGATACTGCATTTAAATTTTTGCATTGTAGATAATGTATTTTCCTCATGTCTGCTTTTAACTTTTTTTTTCTTGGATATTCTGCTCTTTCAGTATGTTGTTTTATGTATGAATCTCTTTTCTTTATCTTGCGTGGGGTTTTCTGAGGCTTTATGTCTTTCATTGGTTCTGGAAAATTCTCAGATATTCCTCCTCAAATATAATCTTCTTAACATTCTGTTTCCTTTCCCATAATACTATTAATTAATTTCTGGATCTACTCATTCTATACTTTGTGCTTTTAGGCAATTATTTTCTATATTTAATTTTTCTCTCTCTATGCTAAATTCCAAGTAATTATTTAGTTTTCTATTTTGGTTTAATAACTCTCTTCTGTTTTACCTTAACTTCTGTTTTCATTTTTTAAATTTCTCTCTCTGTTTTCTTCCTCATTTTTTTCTTTTATTTATTGTAGTATCACATTCATTTCCCATGTGTTTCATTCCAACTGTTAATGCTTTAATCACTTCATTTATTTTATTTTTCAGTCAACTATGGTGTGACTGTTTGGCTCTTCCCAAATTTATGTTAAAATTTAATTGCTGTTATAACAGTATTAAGAGATGGCATCTTTAAAAGATAATTTATCCACGAGTGCTCCACCCTCATGAGTGGGATCGGTGTCATTATAAAATGGCACATTTAGCCCCCTCTTGCTCTCTCTCTTTGCCTTTTCACCATATGATGCATCTCGTCATGTGATGACACAGCAAGAAGGCTCTAGTCAGATTCCAGCACCTTGATATTGCTTCCCAGCTTCCAGAACTGTAAGCCAATAAATTTCTGTTCACTATAAATTACCTAGTCTGTGGGATTCTGTTATAGCAGCATAAAATGGACTAAGACACAGTCTATATCTGATAGTACATTGTCTTAATATTGAGGCATCTAATTCTGTGGCTGCTATTGTTGTTTATTCCGTTGCTCCCTGGAATGAAGAATGAATCCCTTCAGAAAATATTTGGATTTGCTGCTGTCAGGCACCCGAGTAAGAGCTATATGGCAAAACCTCTTTTCATGTAAATTTCTTTGTAAACTTTTAGGAGATAATATTCAGCCTAAGCTGATAATGTATTCATGGCACTCCTATGTGATTTGAGCAGATTTCTTTTTTTCTGTTTTACCCTTTCACTGAAGATTTTATCGTTAGAGTATTCAATCTTCTCATTTTTAAAATGGTGGTAGAAAAGGAGGTATGTACTTTAGTTTCAACTCCCTAAAAGGGAGTTTTCCACTAAAAGACTCTCGCTAAAACTGTTATGTTACTTGAAGACTGGTAAATGTACCCACGGTGGTTAAATATCTATACTACTTTTCCACTTTGGTTTTTAAAGTTCGGTTTGCTTATAAACCCATGGGTTCTTCCTTTGCCCTTATCTTTTATGTGTTCATCTATGAATTACAAAGAATATTCACCACATATAACACTATATATTTTTGAGTGTTTTGTAGTATACAACATTTTTAAAGATATCTAGACTTCTACGTTAATAGAAATAGAAAATTTCCATCCAATATTACATCCACATCAGAATTAACTCCATATTCTCTGAAACAAATTATTACATAGTTTATTGCTACTGAGGAAAATCACTATCCATAAATAAGTTGTATTATTTTGTCTTTTGCATTTCCCCATCCTGCTGCTTTTTCTCCCATCTGCAACACCTAGAGTTAGTTTAGGAATCTACCAATTGTAAAATAAATAAATAAATAAAACCTGTGGGAGTTCAATCATACTATAAGTAATTTCAGGTTTTTTGTGCATAAAATAACATTTGATTTGAAGGAGCTGAAATAAACAAAATGACTTTAACTTATAGCTAGTAATTCTAGTTCTGAATGAATCTGAACTGTAGGCCAGCAAAAATGCTTATTTTAATGTTAAAATTTTAATATGTATAATCAATAGATATTTTTCTATGAACATTGTTATGATGTTCCATAGAAACTTTGTTTTGTTTTTGATTTGGTCATTTTATTTTTTAACAATACACAGAGACCCGGGAGCTGTGGCACACTCCTGTAATCTCAGTATTTTGGAAGGCTGAGGTGGGCAGAAGGTCAGGAGTTTGAGAGCAGCCTGGCCAATATGGTGAAACTATCTCTACTAAAAATGCCCAAATTAGTCGGGCATGGTGGTGCACACCTGGAATACCAGCTACTCCAGAGACTGAGGTAGGAGAATCACTTGAATCTGGGAGACGGAAGTTGCAGTGAGCTGAGATCACGCTATTGCCCTCCAGCCTGGGTGACAGAGCCTAGCGAGGCTCTTGTCTCAAAAACACACACATACACACACACACACACACACACACAAACACACAGAGAAAATTATTTAGCATATCTTTTAATATTCATCTTTTCATTTACCTCTGTCTCTTTTCTTGTTAAAAATTATTAAAAGAAATACACAAGCACCTGAAAAATTAAAATTCATAAACTGTTTCTTAGTTCATAATTAAGTCATCTTTGAAGCTACATTAAGATTATTCCCTATGGTCTTTCAGTAAAAATAATAATAATAATAAGATCGTTCAATGTGTAAGCTACTGACATTAAGAACAGTTTTGTTGGAATCAAGGAGGTAAGTGTTTGATTCAGATTAGTTTATAGGAGAAGAGGATCTAATAATTTGGAAAGAACACACACAGGCAAAATTCAGAGGAATATAATAGATTTTCCATTTATAATAACCCCTGCCCACACACATGCATAGCCTCCCTGAATATCAATATTCCCTACCAGGGTGGTACATTTGTTACAATGATGAACCCACATTGACACATCTTTATCATTCAGAGTTCATAGTTTACACTAAGGTTCACTCTTGGTGTCCATTCTGAGTTTGATCAAATGGGTAATTACATGAATTCACCATTACATTATTATATAGAGGTTTTTTTTCATGCTAATAATCCTGTGTTCTGCTTATTTATTCCTCTCTCTGTCTCTGAACTCCTGGCAACTATGGCTTTCTTTTACTGTCTCCATAGTTTTGGCTTTTCTGGAATATCATATAGTTGGAATCACACAGTATGCAGCCTTTCAGACAGGCTTCATTTTCTTAGTCGTATGCATTTACATTTCCTTCATGTCTTGTCATGGCTTGATAGCTCATTTCTTTTTATCACTGTGTAACATTCCACAGTCTGTATGTATCACAGTTTATTTATCCATTCCCTTACTGAAGGATACTGATATGGTTTGACTGTGTTCTCACCCAAAATCTCATTTTGAATTGTAATCCCCATAATCCCCATGTGTTAAGGAGGGGACCAGGCGAAGGTAATTGTATCATAGGGGTGGTTTCCCCAATGCTGTCTTGTGATAGTGAGTTAGTCTCACTCAAGATCTGATGGTTTTGTAAGTGTCTGGCATTTCTCTTGATTGCTCTCATTCCATCTTGCCACCCTGTGAAGAAGAAGGTGCCTGCTTCTCCTTTGCCTTTCCACATGATTCTAAGTAATATAGTTTGGCTGAGTCCTCACCCAAATCTCATCTTGAATCACCACATGTTGTGGGAGGGACCCAGTGGGAGGTAATTTAATCATGGAGGCAGGTCTTTCCTGTGTTGTTCTCATGATTGTGAATAAGTCTCATGGGATCTGATAGTTTTAACAAGAGGAGTTCCCCCGCACAAGCTCTTTTTGCCTGCCACCCTCCACATAAGTTGTGACTTGTTCCTACTTGCCTTCCACCATGATGGTAAGGCCTCCCCAGCGATGGGGAACTGAAAGCTCAATAAACCTCTGTCTTTTGTAAATTGCCCAGTCTTGAGCATGTCAGCGTGAAAACGGACTAATACAGTAAGTTTTCTGAGACCTCTTCAGCAATGCAGAACTAAGAGTCAATTAAATCTCTTTTCTTTGTAAATTACCCAGTCTCGGGTATTTCTTCATAGCTGTGTAAGAATGGACTAATACAGACACCTCCATTATTTCCAAGTTTTGACAATTATGAATAAAGGTGCTATAAACATACATACAGGTTTTTATGTGGGCATAAATTTTCAGATCCTTTGGGCAACCACCAAAGGGTGCGATAGCTGACTCATATACTAAGAGTATGTTTAGTTTGGTAGGAAACTGTCATTCTTCAAAAGTAGCTGCATCATTTTGTATTTCCATAAGCAACAAATGAGAATTCCTGTTGCATTTCATTGTTGAAACAACACTAGCATTTGACATTGTCAGTATTTTGGATTTTAGCCATTATAATAGGTGTGTAGTGATACCTCATTGTTTTAATTCACAATTCTCTGTCATATGATGGTGAGCATCTTTTCATATGTTTATTTGCCATCTCTACACCTTTTTTGGTAAGATATCTGTTCAGATATATTCCCTGTGTTTTTGGCTGGGATGTCTGTTTTCTTATTGCTGAATTTTAAAAGTTCTTTGTATATTTTGGTTACCAGTACTTTATAAGGTATGGACTGTGGACTGTCTTTTCATTATCTTGATGAAATATTCTTTTGCAGAACATGCATTTTTAATTTTAACGAAGTACATATTATTAATTATTCCTTTCATGAATGACACTTTTGTGGCAATTAGTTATTGACAAACTCAAGGCCATCGACTTTCTCCTATATTATCTTCTAGTTTTATAGTTTCACCTTTTACATGTAAGTCTGTTTCATTGTGAGTTAATGTCTGAGAAGGGTTTAAAAACTGTTAAAATTATTATTTTTTAAATTGGATGTCTAGAGATGTTCCAGCAATATTTGTTGAAAAGACAATATTTTCTCCATTTTATTGCCTTTATTTATTTATTTATTTATTTATTGTCAATGGTCACTTGACTACTTTTATGTGGGTCTACTTCTGGTCTCTCTATGCTGTTCCATTAATTTATTCATCTGTCCTTTTGCCAATACGACCACTGTTGAATATTATAGCTTTATAGTAGGTTTTGAAGTTGGATGGTATCATTTCTTCAACTTTGTTTTCTCCTTCAATATTGTTTTAGCTATTCTGAGTTTTGCTTTTCAATATAAACTTTAGAATGAATTTGTTGATATTGACAAAATACCTTTTGGATTTTGTTTGAGATTATATTAAATCTGCAGAGAAATTTATGAAAACTGATAGCTTTCAGTTTTCAGAGATAAAATTGAGTCTTCCTATCAATGAATATGAAAGAATTCCCCATTTTTTTAGACATTCTTTGATTGCTTTCATTAGACATTTGTAGTTTTCCTGACGTAGATCTCTTAAATATTTTGTTAGATTTCTAGCTAAGTATTTCATGTTGGAGTGAGGATGTGAATGTAAATAATATTGTATTTTTAATATCAAATTTCAAATGTTCATTGCTGGTATACATTAAGTAAATGACTTACTTATATATTAATCTTGCATGCATACTTCCTATAATCCTTTATTAGTTCCAGCAGCCTTTTTGTTGATTTGAGGGGATTTTCCACATAGACATTCAGGTCATGTCAAACAAAGACAATAGTATTCCTACTAGTTATGTATACTTTTATTTCCTTTCGTTTTTAGTGCATTAGTTAGGGCTTCCAATATTATGTTGAATAGAAATGGTGAAAGGGGACATCCTTGGCCTGTTCTTTATGTTGGTTGAAAGCATTTAGTTTCTCAACATTTAATATAACATTAACTATAGTTTATTTGTAACGTTCTTAATCAAGTCAAGAAAGTTCCCCTATATTGCTAGTTTTCTGAGAATTTTTATTAAGAATGGGTGTTGGGTTTTATTGAATGCTGTTTCTCCATTTTTTGATATAACCATATACTTTTTTTTTTTTTTAAGTCTGTTGGTGTGAGGGAATACAATAATTAGTTCTCAAATGTTGAACCAGCCTTGCATTCCTGGCATATATCCTATTTGGGAGTGATATATAATTCTTTGAATGCATTTTTATGTTCAATTTGTTAATATTTTATTGAGGATTTTCTTACACCTATGTTCATGAGAAATGTCAGTCTTTTTGTAACATTTTTGTCTGATTTTGGTGTTTGGTTATGCTGACCTCATAGAGTGAATTAGAAGTGTTCCTTCTGCTTCCATCTTCTGGAAATTATTGTAAAGAATTGGTATAAAATTTCTCTTTTTTTTTTTTTTGTTTGTTTGTTTGGTTTTTTTGTGGATGGAGTTTTGTTCTTGATACTTCCACCTTCCAGGTTCAAGCAATTTTGCTGCTTCAGCCTCTGGACTAGCTGGGATTACAGGTGTCCACCACCATTCCCAGATAATTTTTGTATTTTTAGTAGAGACAGAGTTTTGGCATGTTTGCCAGGCTTGTCTTGAACTCCTGACCTCAGATGATCTACCTGCCTTGGCCTCCCAAAGTGCTGGGATTATAGGCATGAACCTTTGCGCCCAGCTCTTCCTCATTAAATTTTTGATGGAATTAACCAACAATCCCATCTGGGCTCTGAGTCATTTATTTCTCACCTGTCTTCTAGTAATGTCACATACCCATAGTACAGTTCTCAAAGCCAGGAGATTAACATTGACACAATACCATTAACTAAATTATTTGACCTTCAATATACTTCTCTCTTCCAGAATCCTATCCACAATCCAATATTTAACTTAAGTGTATTTTTCTTTATAGTCACCTCTAGTTTACAATAGCTCCTCTGGCTTTCCTTATCTTTCAGTATCTTGATAGTTTGAAGAATACTAATAGGTTTTTTGTTTTTTGGTTTTTTTTTTCAAATTTCTCAATTTGGGTTTGTCTTATGTTTTCACATGATTAAACTGTGATAATGGTTTTTTTTGAACAGAATACCACAGGTATAATGCTGTGTCAATCTTAGAGCATTATATCATAAGGTTCATAATGATGATATATTACTAATAGTGTTGTTATCATTGACACTTAGTTAACGTGTCTTCTGTGAGCTTCCACTATTGTAACATTACTACCACTTTTTAGTTAATAGATATTTTGGAAGAGATACTTTGAGATGATGAAGTCTAATTTCTCCTCAGTTTTTCACCAGCTACCATTTGCATCCATCAACGGATCTTGTCTTCAAAAATCGTTCCTGTGGCATTTGCTTAATGATGATTTCTATTTTCCTCTTTCTTTCCTCATTTATTATTTGAGACTCTATTATAAAGAAGAGCTATTTCACCAATCTTAGTCGAGTGCTTATTTATGTCAGTATGGACTTGTGAATATTTCTTTTATTCTATGGGCTAAAATCCAGCATTTTCATTATGTATTTTGATGCTCAAATGTTCCAGCTTTGGCCATCAGGAGCACCTTCAGGTTGGCCCTTGTGTTGTTTGGCGAGGCCCCATTTTTCGTTGAGCATTGTTTTACTTCTGGAACCAGGATACTCATATTTTCTCTGCCCCAGTCCTGCAATTAATCACCTCTCCAAAAAGCCCCCAGTTAATGTATTGGTAAATGATATTTAGAAACCAAAATTCAGGTGTAGGTGTGTTTTTAAAACTATTTTGAATTTTAAAATTGTGTCATATTTTTAAAGGGAGGAATTATTCTCAGCGAAAGAAGATAAATCCCTCTGAGGTGTACACCAGAACTAAAACAAAGGAAGATTCAGATTTTACATACACGTTAAGATGTGTGTTCACTAAGTGTGATTGTCTGCAGTGTTTTATTTTATTTATTTATTATTGTTTTTATTTTTTATTTCAATAGCTTTAGGGTACAAGTGGTTTTTGGTTACATGGATGAGTTCTATAATGATAAACTTTGCGATTTTAATGCACCTGTCATTCTTGTGGGATGTACATTGTACTTAATATGTAGTTTTTTATCCCTCTTCTCCCTTTGTCCCTTCCCCCTTTTGAGTCTCCAGTGTCCCTTATATGATTCTGTTGTGCCTTTGTGTACCCATGACTTAGCTCCCACTTGTAACTGGGGACATACAGTATTTGGTTTTTCATTTCTGAATTACTTCACTTGGAATAATGTCCTCTAATTTCATCCAAGGTGCTGTGAAAGACATTATTTTGTTATTTCTATGTTTGCATTATTTCAAATGTGAACATTTTTAGTTTCTGGATTAGCATATGTGGATGACTTTGTCTAAAGTGAAGTTTGTATGATACAAATACACTGTTGTAAAGAGTCACAGATTAGATAAAGCTTTTCTCATCCTGAGAGAATCAGGACAGGTGATTCTTGTTTATTGATACTTTAGCAATTGAGAAAAACCAAGTGAGACAAATAAATGAAAAAATTCATGGAGCAAATAAAAGGAGAATGGCTTTTATTTAAAAGTTCATGTATCCATGGGCAGTATGGGCCTCAGGGACAAATGGAACTAGGAGTATGAATACTCCCAGAACTTTTTCTGTATCTAACATCATGGACTCTTTCTGTGTTGTTGAATGCAGTTTTCAAATCCCTTCATTTTGGGAACGTAATTTCTGGTAGGCCCCATGCCTTATGTAGCATAGCTTAGTCATTAAATAGGGCCCGAATATCTTGATTCAGTGAAGTCGACAAAATTATGAAGATGGACTTCTTCACATGGCTTGGACTACATGTCTACCCTTTGACAAATCCACAGTGTTCAGGAAACGTTATTCTATAATTAGCATCCCTCACTAGAGTTGGTTAAAGTTCCACAAAAGACAGATGTTGGTCTTAGAGAAGGAGAACTCTGTGTAAAAACTAAACATAGTCTAACCTTAGGCAGTAATGTAAAAGATAAGAATCCATTATTTTATGCATAGAAACATGTGTGTGTGTGTGTGTGTGTGTGTGTGTGTGTGGTGTTAGGAAATATTCTGTGCAAATAAAATTGGAACCTGAAAGTCAAGTGGACACAAGAGAGCATCAACATCAGAGGAGACTGTAGGGAAACATAAGTGGTAAACAGAATGTTGGGTGATGTGTGTATACCATGAATATTTCCTATGGAATTATTTACAGAGAGCAAAAGAACAGAAGGTGAAATGGATTTTGGAGAGAAATACTAAATTATTTTAGGATATATTGGGTTTAAAGTATTTGTGCAACATTCAATTATAAATAACTATAGTAATCTGATTAAATATTTCAAAATTCTGTAATTCATTTGCCTATGTTGATTAGATTAGTTGATTAGCATTCTGAATGAGGAATTTGGTCTTGAAGTGAAACTGTTTGATTTGCTTTATTCCTTCACTATTGACCTCATCCATAACCCTAACCAACTCTCTTGTAAATATACACACTCACAAGGGGTCTTGGGTCAAAATACATGATCAGCACCACTATATTACAACTCTGGAGTGAAATATAACAAACTAAAGTCCTAATGGTGGTGATCAATGGTTGCTTTTGTATGTGAACATAAATTTTATGTACAGCAAGCATTTTTTCTAAACCAAAACCTTAGATATTTGGTCCAATAAAAAATGTTCTGTGATGTTTCTCTCTACAAAAGGCAGAAAATGAATTAGACTATAGATAGTAAAATATTACAATTTATGGAATTTTAATGATTTTTATAAATCAACAAAATATTGGAAAAATATATTTTTTAAAAAAGTGCAGGAAGTATAGTCACCATAAAATTTGAGGATAATTTAAGAAGTATTCTTTTCTAATTATATTAATTAATTAATACCTGTAATGTAAATGATACTCAAACTCTCACTTTAATTTTCCTTTTTCACATTTCACACTGAACATCTTCCACAAAATATAAAATGTAGCACATTAATTTTTAAAAAATGATATCTTTTTTCATGAATTGAAATAAAAATATTTAGTCAAATTTCCTCTTATTACATATATATACACACGTACACACACACACACACACACACATTCCATAGGGGCACAAGAACACATTAAATCAGAATACCTTGAAAAACATATTATTCCTCTTTCAAATCCATTGTTAAACTGTGGGATATATGTATAAGCAGCAACTATTTACCTCACAATTTTATAAATGCTTCTGCTATTTTCCAACACAATATTTGCCCAAAAGTAGACAGTTTTGATATAGTTTGATAAACAATGCAATAATTTAAAAAACACAGATACATAATCATCATTTCTAATTTCTGTAATGTCCCAAATCAGTCTCTTTAAAATCTGGGTGATTATTTCAATAAAAAAAGACAGTCTGAAAAATCATATTTAATGTTCAACTACACCTCTAAATTATTGCTAATCAAATAGTGAACAGACATGGAATAAAGTGAGTTTTAGTGGTGCATTACAAAAATACTAGCTTAAGTATTTTTAGTTTTATAAATAATAATAGTGAGGTTTTACACTATCATTGATGATGGAGAGCTTACTTATGGGAGTGTAAGGTTAAAACATTTTCTAGTTCAAGAACCCATGGAGAGATGATATAGTAATTTATTTTCTTAAAGGAATGAATTTACAAACTGATTCCATGGAGGATCTGATAACAAAACTGGTAGATAGATGGTGTATTGTTGTATAAAGCAAAACACACGTATTAAAAAAAAATCAGAGAGGGAGAATGAGAGAGAAGATGTAAGAAGGCAGAGTGAATGGATCCAAAGGAAAAGGTGTAGTGAACATTATGAGAAAAGCCAGGACAATAAGGATGGGAAGAATTCAAAGACCCAATGGGACAGATTTGGGTCTGGAGAAGAGTGGGAAAAACACAGAAATTGTTGCTAAAGTGAGGTTACACAAAATAAAGTAGGGGAAGGACCTGAGAATAAGTGGTCACATTTATTCAAAATGGTCACATTTTTGACATAGGCATTATTCTAGCTAGGATGATGAAATAAAATATTTCTACCTGAAGCCAAATAGAGTCCTTCAAAGGTTTATATGGTTTGAAACTACACTTTCTTCGGCAACTGTTAGTTTAGTCTCTGTTTAGATGACTGTCTATTACAAGAAAGACACATGTGTAGCACATGCGGAGCTGTTCTTACTCTCTTTTCTATGGCAAACATGGATAATGTATTAGGACCCTTTTCCACCTAAAGCCTGAACATGGTCTCACAACTCTCCTCGTTACAGTGCTTCAGAAAGCACTTGCCAACTAAAGTTGGCACATGACCAAAAATCTAGTTTCTTTATCTATGTTGAATCTGTAAGGTTGTACTAATCAGAGTGACATAAAATCATGAAATATTATGAGTAGAAAAGACATCAAATGACATTGGCTTCAATTTTCAATCACAGTAGGTGAATCTTTGCATTATTATCTTCCTAAATTTTGATCTACAACGTGACTGAAAATAGAACCACTGGGAGAGCTTTCTAAAGCAAGGCAAATTGTTAGGATTAACATTTGGACATTTGGATGCTCAACCCACTTCCTAAGATGAGGATTATGGACTGAATTGTTCTCCCCCACAAAAAAATTCATATATTAAAACCCTAACCCACATTACCTTAGAATGTGACTGTATTTAGAGATAGGGATTTAAAGAGGTAAGGATGTTAAAACAGGTTCATTAGGTTCAACCTTAATTCAATATTACTGGTGTTCTAATAAGAAGAGATAAGGACAGAGGCAAGAGACAACACAAACCACAAATAAGAAAATCAGCATCTTCTGGTTTGTTTTAAAATATGGAAGATAGGCCGGGCGCGGTGGCTCACGCTTGTAATCCCAGCACTTTGGGAGGCCGAGGCAGGCGGATCACGAGGTCAAGAGATCGAGACCATCCTGGCAAACACGGTGAAACCCTGTCTCTACTAAAAATACAAAAAAAAAAAAAAAAAATTAGCCGAGCGTGGTGGCGGACGCCTGTAGTCCCAGCTTCTGGGGAGGCTGAGGCAGGAGAATGGCTTGAACCCGGGAGGCGGAGCTTGCAGTGAGCCGAGATCGCGCCTGGGCGACTTCTCAAAAAAAAAAAAAAAAAAAAAAATACGGAGGATAACCTGACACCCCGTGCAACACAGACACATATTTTAGACACACATACACACAATTTTTAAATTCTACATATCTTGTAACAGCAATCCAAGTCACTCTGATAGTCACATTTTGGCTTTTGAGTCAACTATTATGCTTGTTTTCTTGCCAAAGACATGCTCAGCTTTCAAAACTCAGATCACCTATTACCTTGTTTTAAAGCATTTTCCAGCTGTCCTTGTAATGACCACCTATTTTTGTGTAAAGCTCTGTATGTACTGTTGCACATTTGATATCATTTTGTCTCTATTTGTTTGCATGACTGCATTTTTTTTTACTAGACCATAAGCTTCTTGAGTACAAGAACTTACTCATCTTTATATCTTCAGTATTTACCACTATTTTTGGCAAATAAGTATTCAGTAAATGTGTATTGAATTAAAGAATAAACCTATATGAAACATGTTATCTAAATCTAATAGTTTTATGAATATATTTTTTGCAGGGTTCAGACAACCTAAGAAGTTGTGTGCTTGCAACCTAAAAATTTGTGTGTTTGCAAGTATGTTAATTTCACCTAAATGTTAATAGGTAGGAGTAGGCAATTCATATTTTTTAAATAAGTAGATAAATGATAAATAAATGATGATTAATGTGTTCATTTATTGCCAACGAAATAAAACATCTGAAGCATTGACTTAGATCTTATAAAATACTACTGTTTTGAAAGTGCTGAAAGAGTATTAAATATAAAATATTATATATATCATTGAGTTTTTAAAATCAAGTCTCTTATGGGATGTAGTAAAATAGTTTTCTTAATACACTTAGTATGGGCAGTGAAAGAAAAATAATGCACCTATTCAGATACTAATTGTGTTTTCCTGAAGTAGCTAGAGTTTTGGGCCAAGATTGAGAGACACAGCAATGTCATAACTAAATGCATATAAGAGCAATTTAATGAATATTTCATATTCTGATCAGTGATGTTAATCTTTCACATTGGTCCTGAGATTTAAAATATACAATTTAGAAAAAATACAAGAATAAGTGAATTATAATATTTATATATTTACATAATATATTATCAGCTTAGGGGAACAGAAAATACATTATTAAACCAGTTTTGTAAGTTACATTAAATTTTTATTATTCAGTTTATTTTAGTTACTTTATTCTAAAATAAATTCAGAGTTATAAAAAGTTGTAAAAATTATCATTGGATTCTTATATAGCTGACATCCAGCTTCCCAAAATGTTAATATCTCTTATAAAATGATTACTGCTACAATGCTATTAGATAATCTACAGGCCTATTTGAAAATCATTAATTGTTCCAGGATCCAATCCAAGATCACATATTGCACTTAGTTTTCATGCCTGTGTAGCTTCCTTTAATCTGGGACAGTTCTTTAAATTGAAGACATTTCTATCTGTGATGAAAGAGTAAAAAAAAATTGTCCCTGAAAAGGCATATGATATTATCATAATTTTTAGAGCATTAATTCTCTTCATGTAATAGGATCTGAAAACTTGTGAAATTGTCGTTAATTGCTTCCCCCCCTAAAAATAAGTTATTTCAGATAGATGATATCAAAAGTAACTAAATCATTTCAAGGACATGTGTTTGGCCACTAGATGACAATAGAACCCTTTTGTATTTGGCAGATTTTTTTTTTTTTTTTTTTTTTTTTTAGTTTGGTTCAGATTTCCAGTTTAAGAATCACTACTAGTGGTGTCTTAACCAAAGGTATTACAATATTCTGATACTATTTGGAGATACATGAAAATCTTAGCAATGGTATCTTATGCTAGAAGATTGAACATTTTATAAATCATATTGTCTTATAATTATTTATCTCTGTCTCTTCCACTATACTCTGAGGTACTTAGAGTACCTAGTATCTTGATTTATTCCTATATTCATGGTAAAAGTGTACCATGCTACAACCAATATATTTTTTCAGTATGTGTGTGTATGTGTATGTGTGTGTGTATGTGTATATATATACACACACATATATATGCATATATATACACACTATATATATATGTTTTCAAATAATACTTGCTGAATTCTTTATGTAATATATAATATATTACATATATATTGTTTAATGCTCTGTTTTTTGAGAGAACTGAGAATTATTTTTAAATTTGTTTTTTAAAGACTGATTTGGGGTCAGTTTCACTAGAAAACAACATTTAGTAATTATGTAGTATTTATTAGTATTACAAAACTTTTTTGTTTGACTCACCGTGTCTTTCTTAGTTATCTTTCAGTCAAAAGGGACAATATAATCCAGGTTTAGACCAATTAACTGAAAGTAGAAGTGTGCTGTGGACTTCCTGCAGACTTTTGCTGTTTTCCTATAGATGTTGTGTTTTTTTCCTTTCCTTTATCTTCCATTGAAACAAATACATTATTACTCATTTATAATGGGTTGTGCAGCAGGCGTCTTAGGATCATGACAGGTATTCTTAAGGGAGAGCGGAAGACAATAGCAAGGTTATAGGTCCACATTCAATGAGCTGCCAAATAAACAACAGCAATTGTCTCCATCTAGAATATATGTATATGAGAAAAATTAGCCCTATATATTTGTGTCACTATATCTTGGCTCTATGTTACTTAAAGCTTGATTCATTTCTAATGATGGATACAAGTTTCATGTGTAATTTGGAAGGAGGAGCTGTTACTCCTTTAACCAGGCTTCAAATTCTACAATGGCAGGCATCATGTTTATCTTTGCTTTATATTAACTTTCTAGTGACTAATACAGGGCCTCATACATATTAGAAGGCTAATAAATATTTGCCAAATAAATGTATAAATGAGTTATGAAGTCTGTAGGCATAGCTTATTTTAAATTGAAATATTCTTTTTGAAATGGTCATCCTTACTCAGAAAAAACAAACAAACAAAAGGGTAATGAATTTTTCAGAAATCAAAAGAAATTTCAAAAATTAATCAGAAATTATACCTGCTTTTTAATTATTCCCACACATAAACTTTACTTTAAGCTTGCCAAGTTTCTACAGCCTATTTCTTGATTAATTGTTTGCCCTTTATTCTGACTGAATGATCTTCAGCAGATATAGTGAATATCCCTCATGATCTCTAAGCTAATAATAACATATATCAGACTTTATGGCTTAATATAATGCTATTATAAAAGTCCAAATCATCTAGGGTTATTAAATATTCAGCTTCTTAAAAATTGGTAAGATTTTGTTATATTTATTACAGAGATGATTGGCACCTGAGGAATTATTAGGTTAGGCAGATATGGGAAGATTTCAGATAGATCTTGCTCTGTTTTGTATTAGGGTCTTAAAAGCAGCAGCAGAAAATAAAACTAGAAGGAACATTTATCATTAATTAATTTGTTATCTTATTCTTTTGATATGCATTTTACTGTATGAAATGCTTACTGTTTTATTGTCCATAAGTTAATTAAGAAATCAGTGTCATTGAAAACTTTGGGACACGTCTGGTGGCTCATGCCTGTAATCTCAGCACTTTGGGAGGCAGAGGTAGGAGGATCCCTTGAGGCTAGGAGTTTGAGACCAGCCTGGGCAACATAGCTAGACCTCGTTTCCACAAAAAGTAAAAAATTAGATGGGCAAGGTGGCATATGCCTGTAATCCCAGCTACTCAGGAGTCTAAGGCGAGAGGATTGCCTGAACCCAGGAGTTTAAGGCTGTAATGAGCTACGATCACACCACTGCACTCCAGTCTGGGGGGTGACACAGCGAGTCCCTGTGTCATATTAAAAAAAAATAAAGAAAAAAAACTTTGAAGTTAAGCAAGGGAGGCAGATGAATAAGCCATGGTACTTTTGGGAGATGGCAATACAAAGTTCACATTGAGCTAAGAATTTATTTATTTATTTATTTATTTATTTATTTATTTATTTATGGGCAGCAGCAACTAAAATCCTAAGGAAGACCTGACAGTGGAATTGTAGAACAACCTCAATGTTGTTCTGGTTGTTAGTTAATGCTAGTAAAGCCAAACTATGAGAGGATATGGGGAGGCTAGAAATTGAGCCTAATAGGTGAACCAAGAAGCAAGAAGTTGTGTAAAAATACAGAAAGTGTAGGCCAGTTGGAGGTTAGGAAGCAACTTACATGAATTGTTGGTGGACAGAAATAGCTCCCATTTGAACTCCTTGAGGGGCTTTTTATCCTATTACCTCTGATCTTTAAGGAATATTGAGAACCATCTAGTTGCATTTAGAGTGAATGTAACAGCTTTTCTTTTTCCTCTTACATAAAAGAATCTCATAAAAATAAATCATAACAAACATCCTTCCTAAAATCTGTAGTCTTCTGTCACTTAAATATAGTGATTTATTTTTCTAAATTACTAAACTTTTTTCTAAGAAATTTTAGGTTTACAAATAAAGGAAGCCGAAAGTACAGAGTTCCCATATATCCCTTCATTTCCCAAGCCCCACAGTTTGTCCTATTATTAAGATTTTGCATTTGTGTGGCAAAATATTAATAATAGGACAAACTGTGGGGCTTGCATTTATTATAATATATGAACCAATATCAATACATTATTATTAACTGACATTTTTTTACACTGAGGTTCACTCTTTGTGTTGTACATTCTATAGGTTTTGACATATAAAATGACATATACCCACCATTACCATATCAGACATAATAGTTTCTCTACCCTGAAAATCCCCCATGCTCTGCCTCTTCATCTCTTGTTCCCTCTCTAAGCCCCTGGCAATCATGAATCTTTTTTCTCTCTACATACTTTTGCCTTTTCCAGAATGTCATATAGTTGGAATAATACAATATTAGCTTTCTCTAATTATGAATACAACTTAACATTGCATTGTTCAAATACAAAGATTTGAACAAAGAAAGAAGCCAAATGATCAAAGATTGGCTTCTTTCACTTAGCAATGCGCATTTAAGTTACCTCCAAGTCTTTTCATAGCTTGATAGCTCATTTCTCTTTAGGACTGAGTAACATCACATTGAATGAATGTATTGAAGTTTGTTCATCCATTTACTCATTGAAAGGATATCTTGGTTGCCTTCAAATTTTGACAGTGATAAATGAAGTTGCTACAAATATTTGGGCACAGGTTTTTTTTGTGTGTGTGGACATACATATTCAACTCATTTCACTAAATATCAAGGATTGTGATCACTGGATCATATGGTAACAGTATGCCTAGCTTTTGTAAGAAACTGCCAAACTGTCTTCCAAAGTGATTGTACCATTTTGAAGTACCACCAGCAATAAACGAGGGTTCCTGTTGTTCCACATCCTTGTCAGCATTGATGTCATCAGTGTTTTGGAATTTAGCCATTATAACAGGTGTATAACGATACATCATTGTTTTATATTTCCCTGCTGCAATATGATGTTGAATATCTCTTCATATGCTTATTTTCCATCTGTATGTTTTCTTGGGTGAGATATCTTTTCAGATACTCTACCCATTTTTTAACCGGGTTGTTTGTTTTGTTTTATGGTTGAGTTTTAAAAGTTTTTTTGTATATGTTGAATACCAGCACTTTATCAGGTGTGTGTGTTGCAAATACTTTCTCCCAGTCCGTTGTTTGTCTTTTTAGTCTTTTCACAAATATTTATTTTTCAAGATAATGAAGTTGAAGTTATACAATACAACAACGTTAAGCTGTATTCATAATTAGTAGAGATTTTCCACAGCAGCAAAACATTGTGTGATCATAATTATTTTAGATGACCAATAAAATTTAATAAATAACAATATTAAATAAATCTCAAATATTCCTGGAAAATTATCATCTATAATTTGAAATTTCTGAAAAATATGTGTTTAGTGGTAGTGTTGGCTATTTGTGCTGTTAATTAATGGAGTTGAAAGAAATGAGATGCTTCCAGGTTTTATTAGATATAATGTGTCTATAATTAGCAAATATTTTACAGCAATGAGCTCTTCCATGTAGTTAAATATATACAAAGGATACAGAGACTTCCGAGTTTTTCATAGTAACCATTATGCATAAGCTTAGGTTTCATAAACTACTTATTGATACGCAGCCTATATTTATCAAAAATATTTAATAATGCAGAAAAAGAATTATTTCAACTTAATTTGTACTAACTAGTCAAATTATGTTAATTTGGATCAAGTAAGTTAGAATACAACTATATTGGAATTCCCAATTGCAAGCAAACTAACTCAGGCTGATTTAAGTAAAACAAACAAACTTATGTTTATGTATTTATGGCATGGTGTGACAGAGGTGAATAACTTTTGAAAAGATGTTGTCCTTTTATTGTATCAAATAGGATTGTTGCTGAGGAATTGCTGGAACCTATAGACTACAACTATATTTCCCTTCACCTGTGAGTTCATGTGTATTTGGTGTCTGGGTGTCACCAAAGAGAATGCACAAGAGACAGGATTTTTTTTTTTTTTTTTTTTTTTTTAGTAGAGCAACTTTCTATGCCCTCCTTTCTCTTGCTCTAACCATAAATGTTGAAGAAGTCCCAGAGGTTTAGAATGAAAACAGCCTGAGTCATCCACTACCAAAACACCCTCTAAGGTTGTTGAATTGGTAAGAAAGGAACTTTCATGCTTTAAGCTACTGAAATTGTGCTGATTTATTACAACAACTGCCATAGTTACCTTAACTGATAAATTCACAGGTTTACTGGAATCCTGATCAAACTGGAAAACTGGCAGTAACCATGGAAAAGTAAAAGTCGAAATGACAGCCAAATCACACCAGTAAACAAGTGGAGTGAAGACACGTCTATTTTCACAGCTGAACACTGGAAATTGCAAATTTGATTTCCACTGGCATTGGACCCTGGAACTGCTTCTGTTTCTACTGACATTAGCATACCGGAGTACTTCAAGTTGCTGTAGTCTGCAGTATTGAGTGTTGGAAGGTGCTAGAAAATGACCGTCTGTCCTTTTTGGCTTTTATACTGGAAGGCAATCAGCTAGACTTATGCTGGAGAGTCATAGTGCAAGATCATTCAAATGTACAGTAAACTAACATGTATATTAGTTACCTATTACATTACGATAAGTTAATCACAAATACGAATGACTAAAACAAAAAATATTTAGCATCTTGCAGTTTCTCTGTCAGGAATGTATTGAGAGCTTAACTGAGTGGTTCTAGCTCCAGGTGTTTCATGAAGGACTTTGTAGGGGCTGCAGGCATCTGTTGTCTTGACAACAGCTGGGGAATACGCTTACACGGTGACCCACTCACATGGCCATTGGCAGGAGGCACCAGTTTCCTGCCACATGGGCCTCTTTGTAGGACTACGTTTGTGTCATCACGATATAGCAGCTAGCTTCTCCAGCATGAGTAATGTAAGAGGGAGGAAGACAAGCAGAAGCCACAATTTTTGTTATAACTTAGCCTCATAAACATGTCATCACTTCTGTCATATTTATTGATCACATAAAGCAACAATGATATAAAGAAGAGTAGAGTCTATTTCATTACTTATGTTTCAATTTTGGCTACTCAATTTTAATCATAGAATATTCAATAGGGGTTTATTTTATTAATCCAATAGTACCAAATAATACTCTGAGATTGTTTAATTAATATCACTATTAATTCCTGGCTTTCAGTCTACTTTGGGAAGAGGCTAGCTTGTTTCATATCTTAAAACTGAGTAATATCAGCATTGTTGGTTATTCTATATGATCATATTCCGAAAGTAGTAGCAAGCAAATACATGGTAAGAATGAGGATGAGAAGTTGATGCTGTTCAGTTATCTGGATAGCAGGCTAAGCCTATTACTAAGATGCCAATGCCTAAAGGTAGGAAAATATATAAATATGCTGAATATTAAAAACATGATGTATGTTTAGGACCAGGTGGTGAGCCTGAGAGTTTACCTATCCCTCAAGGAATGTGTGTATATTGGGAAAATTCAAGTAGAGAAGAGTATGAGGTTGAAGCAGAGTGGACAAGAAAGTGTTGCAGGGTAAAACAGCCAAAGGGGATGTCAGGTAAGATTATGTAGGGTTTATAGGCAAGGTTGAATTTTACTTTTATCTGAGAGGGATTTGAGTAAATGATAGATTTTTAAAATTGTTTTAGGGGATAAGGGTTATATGCAGAGATGCAGAATAAGAGGTCAATGCAATAATCAAGGCAAGAAGTGATGGCTACTTAAACTGTAATAAAATTTTGGAGTTGGTGAGGAGGAGTTAGATATGGGATATATTTTGATGATAGAGTCAGCATAATTTGCTTCCAAATTGTATGTGAGGTATGAGAGAAATATAATGTGTGGATGAGATCAGTAGTTTGGCCTAAGCTCCTGAAATTGAGTAAGATTTTAGGAGGATTGTTTTTCTTTTACCAGTGGTAGGGAGAACCAAGAAATTGGCTCTGGACCTGGTTAAGTTTTGATGGTAAACTAAACATAGATGGAGATGTTGATTAGGCAATTTGATATACCAAACCTGAGCTTTCTGAAGTTTTGAGGTTTAGGAAAGGATGAAGAATTACAAAGGAGACTGAGAACAAGTATTATGTCAAGCAGAAGAATTCAGACAGGTGGTGTTTTAGAAGCCAGTTGTAGAAAGTGAGTCAAAACCACCAATGATCGGATGGTGCTGATGGGCTGAGTCCCATGAGAACTGAACAGCGACCATTGGATTCAGTCACATTGGTGTCATTCATGAGCTTGACAAGCTTTCTTTCAGAAAAGTACAGAGACTGAAATCCTATTGACCTGAGATCAAACAGAATGGGAAGAGATGAACAGAAAATAAAATGAGTTAATCAATGATAGTGAACACAGTGGTGTCTGTAGAGGGATGTAGGGTCAAAAGAGGCATATATCTTTTTTTCCAAAAGGAAGAATCTTTAAACCCAAAGGCCATGTAGAAGTGCCCAGTACATTAGTGTGTGGAGTTGTGACTCCTACTTTACTACTTACTTTACGCTTTCTTGCTTTTCATTGAAGGATAGTTTTCACATGTGTGAATTTTTATTTTAAGAAGCTGAGATAGAGATAAGTAAGATGAAGATTGAAATTATTGATACAAGAAATCTGCAGCTATACTCAGAAAGCTCAGAACTTTGTGGCAATTGGTTGGGTTTTCTTTTTTAATTAAAATACAAGTCTTAATGTTTCAAAGTTTCATTTCTGTATTTGTCAAATAAAACTGTTCTTTCAGAGACCAATAATTAGAGGAAGAAACAAACTCTATGAACTTCTGGTACAATTTCCCAATCTGTGAGCTACCAGACCGGAGTGTTTTGGTAAGAGGTTCGCAAAATCAAATATAGCATTCCATTGTCTGCAGACCAGTTAATGAATGTATAGTATTTTAATGTATGTCATAGGTACAAATACAAAAATATCCTCCAAAATGGGAAGGCTGGAAACACAAATTAGAGCCATCAAAAATGCACGTTTTTCCAATTCCAGGTGACTGATTAATTTGTAAACTGATTCAACCATACTCTTTGGGTTTCAATTTTGTACAAAGCAATGCACACAAATACAAATGTATTAACCAACAATTAGAATGTACATTTTCTGTCTTAACTGTGTTGTCATTGATATTTGAATGGAGTTTTATTGGGATCCAATCATATCTACTTTCTGCAGGAGACAAATTAGTTCATACCTTATCTTGACTTACAGAGGAATTACTTTTTCAACAGTTTGGAGAGGTGGACAATTTACCATACCTTCTGACCTGCATTATCTTACTTTTATGGTGAATAATAGCAACAAGATATTTTGATCAGAAAAATCCTGATATTTACTATTGAGGTAGTGGTGAAATAAGGTGACAAACATTCCTTATTTGATAAAAATATATGCAAATCAGCTTTTGTCTTAACCAGTAGAAAAATAAGAAATAGATTAATTCCCTTCTCTGTTTTCTGCAGTCTTATATTTGTTTACCTATTCATGATGAAAAGCAGATTACTTTCTGATTACACTGAAGGTTATTCATGTACTTTGGGATATTACATTTTCAGGATTACAAATTATTACATTTTATTGTAAAAACATATACTGTAGGTATATGGAATAATAAAGAAATGACTATGTCATAAAGAAATAATGTAAACATTGACTTATTTTCTTGGCAATACCTTATAACAAGTATTTCTTATAGTTTACAGGAAAATTAGTAGTTTCTGCACTTAATTTATTGTTTAACTCATTATAATTTCAATTTATTTCTTGGCATCCCACTACCTAAATAGCTTTTAATAAAGTTGCCAATTATCTCAAGAGTCTCTTTTTTTCTCTGATTTTATTTTAGTTTTTACTGTTCAGAAAATCTGTCTGGCATTTTACACTTTACTACACAACTCATCCTTCTTAAGACTCTCTCCTTACCTGGCTTTTGTGACACTGCAGCTTCAGGTTTTCCTACTTTTCTGAGTCATCTTCCATCCCTACCTTCCTTTCTCCCTCCTTTCCTTCCTATCTGTCTTTCTTATTTATTTATTCATTAATTCATTCACTCATTCATTCATTCATTCATTCATTCATTCATTCTTTCATTCATTCATTTTTGGCTACTCTTTCTTATCCTGATCCTTCTATGCTTTTATTCTAAAGCTTTTGCATTTGCTGATTTTTAAAATATTTATTAGTGTTTTTTAATTGTAACTTCACATAGCAATCACGAGGTGACCTTTTCTAATACAGCAACAGCCGGCCCCAACCACAGAAATGTTGTTTGTGGGGTGATTCCTATGTATTTTATTTAATTTTTTTTTAAAAAAAGCATCCTAGGTAGCTTCAAACTGAAGACAGATTTGAGAACCATTACTATTTACATTCTCCTAGAGTGATCTCATCCACTCATAAAACTTCAACTACCTACTTTACACAGAAGATTTATAAATATGTACCAGCAGCTCTAGCTTGTCTCCTGAGCCTTCTCCTGTTATATATAATTGCCAGTTTGGATTCTTTCTTTTCTCCTTTCACTCATTGAATGTTTTTTAAGTGCTACCATGTGCTAGACACTGTGCTAGACATGAGGATTCAGAAATGAGCTACATATAGTTGCTGCTTTCAGGGACTTTGAGAAACACAGTATATAGAATAAAGACAACAGAAAACTAAATGTTACCATGTCATAGTCTAGACAGAGGTAAGAAGAGGAGAATATAGGACATGAATATAAGCCACATTAAGGCAGATGTTTATAATTTTCACAAATTTAATTCTGGATATGTACGAAAGGCAAAATATATCTTAAAAATGGAAATAAATTTCCAGGTATAAAAGATATGGCATGGAGAGAGGGAAGATAAATCTCAGGAATAGGCACAAAGAAAATTAGGATAGAATTGGGGCAGCACCCATAGAGGCTTCTCCTTCAGAGCTTCTTCCTATTAATGATTTCCTAGTGAAATACTTTTATGTCTATACTTCATAGAACAAATTTATCTGTTAGTGAAAGAATTTGGGTCAAAATTTATACTTATGCCCTCTAATGCAAAATAATATATTGGAAATCTCATTATTTTCCAAAACAATTGGTAAAATGTCAGATTCATGTGTAGATGTTTGAAAACTCACATTGACTATCAGCAATAGGGACATGCATCTCCATTGCTACTGGTGCTGTTAGAAGATTCACATTCTCATACCCTATTTGTTCCTCTCTCTGTATACTTTGTCATCATCCTGAATTTTTTTTTTCATTTTTAGCTTTTGTTGTTGCCTACAGTCATGTAATGAGCAACAAAAATTAAAACAAACAAAAAAAAAAGGAAAGAAAGCTCACACAAAAGGTAACAAGGGGTTTGATGAGAGTGATTACATTTAAAGCACTGTAAGTATATGCAAAGAAAATGACTAGCAAGAATATGAGCAAAGATGCATTTTGCAATTTGTGCATATTAGAGCATTGACCACATGCCCTGCAGAGTTACTGAGCCTTCTTATCACAGAGTCCTTTGATGCACCAAAATAGTGGAAACTGTCAGTTCCTCTGAGTCTGGTAATTATCTGAAATTTACTCTTCAACAGCCATCTGTTCAGCACCATAATGTTTCATAACCAGTGACATACTGTGCCTGCTTCAAACCTACTCCCTTCTCCGTCTTCCACCTTTCAAAGTTTTTATTCTCCTTCTCACTTGAGAGTAAAAAAAAAAAAATTTAATGAAATCACCTTGCTTTTTTTAATTAAACATTTTTTATTTTCTTTGTTCTAACAAAAATGTATTTATTTGTGGATTTTTGCCTTGCTATATTGTGAATGTCAACATTTATGGCCTGGGATGCAAACACTACACATTATTGAATAAAAATCAATGGCTTATTAACAAACATATTGATTGTTTAGTAATGAGATGAAGGTATGTTTACACATCATGCACTCTGACCCTATCAATTGTAATGAATCTAAGTTTTTTTTTCAAATGTTGTAGCTCCATTGTTCAGAAATTACTGGAGGGCTTTAGCTTGATAAGTAGCCCTTGGTAATTTTATTCACTGGGAAATGAAGTCCTAGTTGATGTTCTCATGCAGTGTCTAATTTTGGGGAATGGATTACTGATGTCACCTGGAAAAGGCAATGCCTTTGCTTCATCATGCCCCGAAGACAGATTCCAAGACAGTGACCTGTTGAGAGAAGATGGAAGCAGGCTCTGGATCATGGTGAATCATATCTACCATGATAAATAATTTGTATAAAGACATCTCTGGAAAGTCTTTGACTGATCTCAGTGATACGAATTTATTTGAACTTAGAAAGGTTATTCTGCTGTCAGTGTTGAAATAGGATCAAAGGAGCAATACTGAAGGCAATGAGACTAGCTAAAAGGCTGTAGAAGTAATCCAGGCAGAACATTCTGAGCATTTCACAGAAGCAAAGAAAGGAGAGTAGAGAAGTTGATGGATTTTAGAAATATGAGGAAATCAACACAAGTGTCCAACAGGATAGCAAGGGGCATGGTGAGCATAAAATATTAATGTGTAAATGGATAACTTTCAAAGTGAAAAAGGCCACTATTTTCACTGCACTGGGTAAGCACATGTGAAGTGGGTGTCCTGAGGAAAACTGGGAACTATGGCAACCACAATGATGTGTCATGGAGAATAGTAATAAAAAAAAAAAATTCACAAGGGCATATATGTATCAGGCACTGTGGAAAGTCTTTTTTCATAGATCATTTCACATAATCGAGATACCACCCCACACAGTTAGGTTCAATTCTTACTGCCCAGTTTACAGATGGTAAAATCAAGGTTAAATAGGTTAAAAACTTCCTGAAAGTGACAAATTAGTAAACTACATTCAAACACTGGCCTTTCTGATTTTCAAGTCATTCACCTCACTATTGCAATTATTGCCCTTTCATTCTGAATTGTTGACAAAGAATCTCTCAAAATACTATCCTCAAACAAAATTAGTAACAACATCATAAGAAAGATATAATTGATCTTCATATGGGGAAGAGGTAGGAATACTATCACACTTTGGGAGGAATTTGTTTGATACCCACATGATCCAAGTGAGCATTTCTTGGCTTCCCCTTGCCCAATTTAATGGGAAATAGACAAGTTTAGGAATTACGCTCTGAAAAAAGCAGAGATTTTGTGCTCAGATTCTCTACCGCAAACTACCAGGAAAACAACTGAGACTAGAACTGGTGCTAGCTGAGGGTGATGGATATCTAGAATGGGTATTATGAGAGGAAGAGAAGGAATGTTATCTGTGGTCTTAAAGGTAGGCTACCGTGGTAGGGGCTGTAGTTTTTACAACTTATTTTCTTAGTTTCCCCCAGTGGTTCATGTTCTAGATGAGTTGAAATAAGTCCAGTTTATCTGTCTATACTATTGAATGCAACTATGAAAGCTGGACAGAATGTATAAAGCAACTACCTGATATTCTGAAAAGTGAATAGTAGCAGGTAGTTTGGGGAAGAAGACCAGAATTTAGAACCTACGGGGAGTTTGCCTTTGTTTTATTTTCATGCTTGTATCCCTTTACCTCAAATCATTGTAATTTGAAGAACAGAAGGGGCCCCTGGGACATAGAGAGGAAGAGAGCCAAAGAAGCACTCTAGCACTAACTCAAGGAGCATGGGAAATTCCATTTTCTATTCTCTCTTTTTTTCCAATTTCTTATATCGCAGGTTCCAAGCCATGCCGTTGTGGCAGCTCCAGACCTTTCAACAGGAGTCTTGAGGAGCCAAAATTCCAAGAGGGAGAAACTTCCTCTCTGATCAGTTGAACTGCACTTCCTTAAAGGATAGGGTTGGTGATTTTCTTCTCTGCTGGTGTTTTTCTTCTCCTACTACTTGGCCCCCAATGCAATCATAGAAATGCAGGGCAAAGTGCAGTAAGTAAAGCCACACCTTTCTAATTAGAAGAATAAAGGGGAGGACATTAGAAAATCAGAAAGTGTGGGAGAATATTGTCCAGAGAGGATTGCTAGAGAAAAGCACAACAACCTATGAATTAGCTTATGTGCTCTTGGCCCTTCTGCTGAGCTGCACATGCGTAGATATGATTCTCATTAGAATGCCAAAGACTTTGAGAAGTGGACTAACAGGCCATGTGCTGGTCAATGAGTAGAGTTCCCGTGGGAGGCAATCAAACAGCCCAGCAAAGACTTTGAAGGCTGAAGTGACAATGGAACCACAGTCCACAGAAGATAGTTGGAACCTGTGGTCTGAAAAAGGCTGCTTATTTTAAGAGAGAGAGAGAGAAAAAAAAAAAAAGGGAATTGGAAGGTACTCAATTCCTTAAAGCACTGGATTAGAGAAAAACTTGGGATAAGCATACGGTCAATTCATTCAAAGGACCAAGTGGATTAGATGCCCTCTCTTAGACAAAAGAGATTTATGCTCACATCCACTATCAAAAATAAACCAGCTAACATTGTAGCTCTGGTAGAAACATGTTTAAGTAGAAATGCGAGAAACATAAAAACAGAACAAAACCAAACAGCATGTCTGATCTGCTCATTTTTTCCCCAGGTGTTTAGAATACCATTTTATAAAATGTGCTTAATAATTGAAATCTTAGAATATCAATGCTTTAAAAATTATAAGTCAGATTAACCCTACTAAACATTTAATCTTACAGGTGTATGGTTTTATATAGAAAACATTCTCTAAAGTTTAAAAAGCTTTTAAATTATAAATATATATTTTTAGGCTAACAGTGGCTCATGCCTATAATCCCAGTACACTGGGAGTCCAAGGGAGGAGGATTGCCTGAACACAGGAATTTGAAACCAGCCTAGGCATCATAGTGAAATCCTGTCTCTGTAAAATTAAATATATATAGTTTAAAAAAAAAAAAACCATAAGTCATTGCTTTTGAGTTATATTTTCTTTTATTTTTAAGTGCAACTAAATGATTACTAACAGTGACACATTTTCTATTTTTATCTAGAAAAATATTAGATGAAATCTAGATATTAATTGATGAAATGAATAATTCCCCAAGGATAACAGTTATTTATTCATGAATTATAAAAGACAAATTATTTATAACACTCTAGAATGCAGCTTAATTTTGAAACAATTTGAGATAGGCACTAATAATTTTCCCTTATGAATTTAATTGTGTGATTCAAAGATATTTTTACTTCTGCTTCAGCTTAGTGGCATTTCAAATTTCTAATAATTGGATTACATTTAAAGATTCAAAAGGTAAAAAAGATTTAGATTTTATTTTTCTCATTTTATCAACCAAAAACACATTTCCCTGATCTCTTTTCTCACATTCACCAAAGGGGAAAAGAAAGTACAATATAATTAATAATAAGTAAAAAATTGAATACCATTGTTTTATTCCTATGCCCTATTTGGTAGTATGTTTCAATAGTGTTACAGTTTCTTTAATGGCTTTTAACCTATCCAGATTTACTATTTCTCCTTGTGGATATTGCAATATTATTTTTTGAAGAAGAATCTTTCATTAATCTATATCTTTAAATATTTAAATCTATACAACTCATTTTAAATTTCTATCTGTAGTTACATCTTTTTTCATTACTAATATTCTTTCATTAAGCATTCTCTCTGTCTTAAACTTTAGTCTAGTAAGTAGTTTGCCAATTTTGTCCTTTCAAAAACTATGTTTTTCTTCTCCCCTTAATGTGTGATTTTACGTTATCATTTTGTTCCTCATCATGTTGTAATACATCCTTTTCACTGTTGCTCTTGAACCCTACTTCCTTTGGCTTCATTTTTCCTTTTGTAGAAATAATGATTTGTGGTTCTTAATGTCTTAAAAGTTTTGATTGCACTCATTGAAAATTTTGCAGTGCATAAACTTTTTATATTTACAGTTCTATCCTCTCAACACTTTTCTCTTAGCATCTACCTTTGTTTATTGGTGATTTGGGATATTTTCTTTTCTTCATTCTTCATGTTGAGCAGTATCTCTACGAGGTGATGAGATATTAGTTCAAAAAAAGTTTATTCTACAATCTATGATTGTTCACCCTATGAAATTTTTCAACCTGTGGAATTGTTACAGTAGGTCATCAGGCAGACATGAGCAGGGCAGGAGAGGGCTCCCCCTGCAGCCAGGAATGTCAGGCAACCATTAGCGATGGTCAGGGAGTTGTTAATTACCTCTCCAAAATAATAATTGGTCACAGCCAGTGCCAGGGAAAGGCAGTCTCCCTATAGATAGAAAAAAACTAAAACTGGTGATCAGCAACTTCCTAATAAGATCTCAGGAGTTGAGCAAGTATGCTCACGCGTGCACATTAAGAGGCAAAATGGCTGAGTATAACTGTTATGTGACCTTCCAGGGGCATTTGGCTGAAGGGAAGAATGCCTCAAGTGAGTATGCATTCAACTCCAGTAAACACACTGTACATGCTCCCCTCCCAAGCACATTAGGCCACTGTACATGTGGATAGACCACCCTATGGGAAGAATCAGGGCAGAAGAGATGCAAGACCCCAGAATGCCAACATAGAAATCCCCAAGTCAAAAGGTCTGGGAATGACACTAATTGGAACTTTGGCTCTGTCAGCTCCTTACGACTTATCACATGGTTTTTGTTCCTGTTATGCTCCAGGGCCAAGTTTTCTGGTGGCTTTTGAAGCAGACTGTCTACCTACATAGGACCTCACTCTGCGGCCCTTTAAGAATCCCACCTATTGGCTTTTATGAGCTAGCACCCCTTTGAAAGAAGGGGAAATTCCTCCTTTGCCATCTGTGAGTTCTTACCCCAAGAACTCCAAGTCCTCTGGAGTTTGCCACTTTATGTCAAGAGGGCGAATAAATGTTGCCCTTTCAAATCCAAAGGCTGCTGTTTTTGTGAGCATATAAAGGCCCTTACATAAGTATTCCTCATGCATCCTCTCACTTCCTCCCGTAGCCCTCATTTCTCTAATTATATCCACATCCTTCTCAACATGCATCAAGACCTCCAAGGCCATATTCTAAGGGGGGAAGCAAGGAAGTGAAGCCCCTGCAAAACAGGCTTCTTGTCTACTTAAATAATGTAGGAAATGGGAGTCTGAGGAAAAGATAATCTTTTATTTATTTATTTTCTTTTTTTCTGGAATGCTCTGAGTAAGAGTCACTATAAGATCTTGGAGTCAAGGATATAGGCTGGCCCAAGGCCACAGGCACAAGAGGCACATAGAGCAGAGATGAAGGTTAGTCCCAGGCTAACAGGTTGCCATTAGAACACAGATGAAAGGTTAGGGGTACAAAGTAAGACTAGTTATTATAGAATCCCAAGGATAAATAAGGGGTTCACTGTTCACTCCAGTATCTCCTCTGTTCTCAAGTACATAATTGTGGCAAAATGGTACCAATGGTACATGGTAAGACTAGTTCATTCTGGAACCCAAATAACAACGTGGGACACCCCACTCAGGATCATAGAAAAGTAGAGGGGGCACCTGCCTTTTTCCTTTTCCTTTTTTTCACCTCTGTTTTCTCTTCACAGGTGGGTAACTGCATCTTCATTCCACAGGAAATGTCCCTCAGATGCATCCCCGCAAACTAGGAAAAGTTTGATTCTCTCAAACCTTAAAACAAACAACTAGTTTTTCTTTGTATTACTTTTTGGCTTAAAAATGAACTGGGAGGGGCAGGTGCTGTGACTCATGCCTGTAACCCCAACACTTTGGGAGGCCGAAGAGGGCAGATCACCTGACGTCAGGAGTTCAAAACTAGCCTGGCCAACATGATGAAACCCCGTCTCTACTAAAAATACAAAAATTAGCTGTGTGTGGTGGCAAGCACCTGTAATCCCAGCTACTCGGGAGGCTGAGGCACGAGAATTGCTTTAACCCGGGAGATGGAGGTTGCAGTGAGCTGAGATCGTGTCACTGTACTCCAGCCTGGGTGACAGAGCGAGACTCCATCTAAAGAAACAAACAAACAAACAAACAAAAAACTGGATGGCAATTACAAAAGGCAGCCTTGGAACCCAATGACCCCGTTCAGGACATCCTCAAATTCACCTTCTCAGTCTTTTATAACTGAGAGTAGAATAAAGAGGACTGGGCTCAGAAAAAGGAAGAATGCACGGAGGCAGACTCAACTAGGGGCTGCTTTACAAGCTCTCCAGCACCCTCCAGGTTGCCCTAAGTCTAGGCTTCCAGGTAACTGCCATTGGTGCAGGAAGCCAGGCCACTGGAAGGCAAACTGCCCCAATGGCATAAACATAGGGAAAAGCCCTGTGTGGCTTGCCTTCTCTACCACAAGGGCCCCCAGGACTGAATTCCAACTCTTAATGGCCTTTAGTGGAAGGGGCTCTCAGCTCCAGCAGCTAACAGCTCAGATATCAACAGAACAAAGCCAAGGGCAACTCTGGAGGTGGCAAGTAAAATTATAAATGCTCCTTTTGCATTCAAAAGCTGTCTACTCTGTGCTAATCTCTTTCTCTAAGCAAATCTCCTCCAAATAATGTTGCACAATCAGGGCGAATGATATCCCCTTTCTTCAAAAGGAAAGATTCATACTCCTTTATATTACTTAAGGGATCAATTACTATTCTCCCACCAGTCCCTGGTAAAGTTTAAATACCCTAGATTTCCGTAGGGCAAAAATACGCTTTCCACAATTTGTGCTCACTTAATATTTACTCAATCTCTGAATTCATTTTTCTCTCTAATATCCCTATTTCTCCCAGACAAGCTAATTAAATTGTTAACCAATAACTTCAACCTGAACAGTCCTACCTCTGGGGTTTAGAAATAGCCCACACTTATTCAGACAAGCCCTAGAAAAAAATCTAACTGAGCAATCTCTTGAGGGGGGATAACTTCTATAGTATGCAGATAACTTCTTTATCTGCTCTCCACTCACAGGATGTGCACAGTAACATGCAGTACAAACCATAACTTCCTAACAGAAGGAAAATGACTTTTGTCTAATTACAGTTATGGGTGGCATGTGTAGGATCATAGACTATAGGGAGCTTTTTCCTCCCCACAGAGAAAAACTTAAGATCAGATGGGACAGCTGGAAAAGATCCCTTTGCTACTAACAAGTGTTTGCCTGAAATTCTGATTCACTGTTGCTGCAATGGGTGGGTCTTTCTCTGACTTCACTGAGCTCCTTGTCTTCCCCAACCCACTGCAGTCAATGCTTTTCTCTCCCTCCTTCTCTCCTTTCCCTTTCCTATCTTTTGTGTTAGAACATGCAATCCTATTCTCCTGTTTTCTCTGTGTGTGTTCTAAAATGGACAACTGGGGGTGTCAGGCCTCTGAGCCCAAGCGAAGCCATCGCATCCCCTGTGACTTGCAGGTATATGCCCAGATGGCCTGAAGTAACTGAAGAATCACAAAAGAAGTGCAAATGCCCGGCCTGCCTTAACCAATGACATTCCACCACAAAAGAAGTGAAAATGGCCGGTCCTTGCCTTAAGCGATGATATTATCTTGCGAAATTCCTTTCCTGGCTCATCCTGGCTCAAAAAACTCCCCCACTGAGCACCTTGTGACTCCCACTCCTGCCCACCAGAGAATAACCCACCTTCGACTGTAATTTTCCTTTACCTATTCCAATCCTATAAAACGGCCCCACCCTTATCTCCCTTCGCTGACTCTCTTTTAGGCCTCAGCCAGCCTGCACCCAGGTGAAATAAACAGCCATGTTGCTCACACGAAGACTGTTTGGTGGTCTCTTCACATCGACGTGCATGACATTTTGATGCCGTGACTCGGATCAGGGCACCTCCCTTGGGAGATCAATCCCCTGTCCTCCTGCTCTTTGCTCCGTGAGAAATATCCACCTATGACCTCTAGTCCTCAGACCAACTAGCCCAAGGAACATCTCACCAATTTTAAATCGGGTAAGCGGCCCCTTTTTACTCTCTTCTCCAACCTCTTTCACTATCTCTCTACCTTTCTCCTTTAGATCTTGGCACCACCCTTCAATCTCTCCCTTCTCTTAATTTTAATTCCTTTCATTTTCTGGTAGAGACAAAGTAGACACGTTTTATCAGGGGGCATGTTTGAAACTTTCCAGTTCGGTATTGGTTGCTAAGAGAAGTGACTAATGTTTATGTTTTGTCAGGCATATTTTGCTCTGGCCAAAGTGGAAAATGTTAATTTGGCTACTCCATGAAACCACTTGGGCAGCATCTTACAATATCAACAGGATTTTTGGTCTGTGGTTTCATGAAATAAAAAGATAATAGTAATTTTTCTTTGTTTTGCAGCTTGGCCCCCAGGGCTACAATACAGAGAGCAAGGTTGCTAGGGCTGCTCAGGGAAAGGGAACCCAGAAACCTGGCATGCTGACAAAAGGGTAAATTCTTATCAGTCAGAATTACAGCCTCTTTCTCTATGCAAATCTACTGTAGCAATGGTAAAAATCACTGTCTCCTTTGCAACATTTGCATTAGTAAGAAAAAGGATTTGTGAAGCTAGTTTCAGATTGTAACGAATCTGGTGTACTTTGTGCTATACATTTGTCTTTCTGTGTTGTGCTATATTGGAGAGTGATACCTCAGGACAGAACATGGGCTTAGGATCTCATAGCCCACTGGTCAAGGCAGCCTGGAAAACTTCAGTTACAAACTTTACTGCAGGTCCTCGAAACCAACCAACCAAAAAGCTAGATGAAGTTTCCCTCTTGTCTTGTTTTACCTCCTTGGGAGCTTGATCTTGTAACCATGTGGCAATACTTTCTTTTGTTCTCTGCTGTCTGGAGGACAGGAATTTTTGAGTTTATGTTATAGTTAGCACTGTGGTTTTTTTTTTTTTTTTTTTTGAAATGGAGTTTCACTCTGGTCTCCCAGGCTGGAGTGCAGTGGCTCTATCTCAGCTTACCACAATCTCTAACTCCCAGGTTCAAGCCATTCTCCTGCCTCATCCCCCTGAGTAGCTGGGATTACAGGCACAGGCCACCACGCCCAGCAAATTTTTGTACTTCTTTCATTTTTTTTTCTTTTTCTTTTTGTAGAGACAGGGTTTCATCCTGTTGGCCAGGCTGGTCTCGAACTTTCATATTCAGGTGATCTGCCCGCCTCAGCCTCCCAAAGTGTTGGAATTACATGAGTCACTATGCCTAGCCACACTAAAAATTATTTTGAGTGAATTAAAAGCCACTGACAGCTCAAAATTGGCTGCCTCCAGGAACCTTCTGGAAAGAGCAATGAAAACTGCCCAATTCTGTAGCTCAGCAGCTAAGTCTTCACCATTTTATAATGGTGGCCAGGGCTCAATTCCTGGTGTAGGGAATGAGTCCTTTCACATTTACCTGAGACCTTTAGCATTTATGGATTCTCTGCCCCTCCAGAATCAACTTCTGACTTCCCTTCTTGAATTTTCCTTTCTCTGAGCACCTGTGGGGTTACTTACCTCAGTATCTCCTTCTGGCTTATGCCCCTTAGTCAAATTCCTTCTTCCGAGGAGGCAGGAATTGAGGTTGCTGCAGACCCATATGGATTCGAGGCCAGTAACAGAAATTTTTTCTGTTAGATTTTTCTGGTAGATTCTGGGAATATCTCTCTCTTTACACACACACACACACACACACACACACACACACAATGTCTTTATCTCTCCAAATATCACTTGTTGCTCCTTCTTTATTAGATATGTTGAAACTTCTTGCTCCATTTTCTGTGTTTCTTAGTTTTTCTTTAGTATCATTGATTATTTAACCTTTCTGTGCTACATTCTTAAAGATTTTCTGCATTATTGTAATCAATTAATTTTTCTTCAGCTATATCCAATTGCTAAATTCGCTTTTAGTTGTAACTATTTATGTTGACATTTTTACTGATTTTTTAATCCCCAGAGTTCCTGTAGAAATTTGCTTTGTGTTTAGCTTCATAACTGTCCTTTCTTATTTAAGAAATTATTATTTTTACATATATTATTTCATCACTTTATACAATATCTATAAATATAGTTGCTTTATAGTTATTTTGGATTACTCTAATATCTTTTCCTTTTCTTTTGGCATTTTGTTCAGTGTGTTGATTGTCTTTCTTGGAAGTATATGCTCTTTTAAATTTGGTATTTTACGTTTAAGAGCTAATCTCCTGACCAAGTTCCTCCCTTTATGGTAACTTCCTGTTTGCTTAAATCCTGGTCCCTCAGAATGGATTGGTCTTTAGTTCAAAGTCTTCCTTGTGACTATAGGTGCTGAATCTTTAGGTTCTGATCCCATGTGTTCACAGCAGCAACTGGGGAAGCCCACTGAAGCTCTTTTTCTAATAAATGAGCTTTTTATTCTTTTAAAATAAATGGATAACACAGTTCCAGCTTTAGACTTAATGAGTGGATCCTGATTGTAATTTTCTGCCAAATGCGAGATACTTGTCTTCTTTTCTCAGGTGGCCTTCAAACTCGCATGCCATTTGTCTCACATCAAATCACAAAATTCAGTACCTTCTCACCATCATGAGATTAATTTGTATTTTTAATCAAGATATTTCTTTCTTATTTTCAAATATGCATACATATTTTTAACCAGCTGGACTGAAGTGCACTTGTGTACAATTGTAGTTTGTGTACAATGAAATGTACTCATTTTAAAGGCATGCTTCATTGAGTGTTGACCAATATATGCACAATCAAGGGATATAATAAAGGTATATAACAGCTCCATTACCATATCAAGTTTCTTTGTGTTCATTTTCTTATGGTTTCTATAATTTTAGAAACCATTTTAAAGTTATAGAAAAATTGTAGCACAAATGACTTTTTTCCTAAACCATTTGAAAATAAGTTGTCAAATCGATGCTCCATCACCCTGAATATAATTTGAATAATTCTTAAAAACAAACCTGTCTCCTTATATAACCACAATTACGACTATCAAAATAAAGAAATTGACAGTCATACATTACTACATATAATCTTCAGACCTCACTCAAATTTTTCTTTATTTTTCAGTAATGTACCTTATGGCAAAATAATATTGTTCAAAATAATTTATTATATTTAGTTGACAGGTCTTTATAAGTCTCTTCCAGTCAGAACATTTCTGCAGTTTTATTTTCACTTCTATGACTGAAATTTAAAGATAACAGATCCATTATTTTGCAGAATGCCCTCAATTGTTTTTTGACTGATATTTTCTCATAACTAGATTTAGATTATGTTTCATTGGCAAGAGTATTAGACAAGTAATATGTATTCTCCTCATTGCTTTCTGCCAGTTGTGTACAGGTTCAGGTTACCTTTCTTATTACTGTGTTGTTTACTTTGATTCTTTCACCAAAGTCATGTATTAACAGCTTTCTCCCCTATGAAGGGATTCTTTTGCTCTTTATAATTATTAAATAATTTGTGTAGAGGTGCAGTACTTTGGAATAACTCAGTATAATATTCAACTTTCAATATATTAGTATATTTATGTATTATTTCAGTGTGGATGCATGTATTATCATTTAATGGATAACAACTTATTGTTAATTTTTATTTTGATATTGATCTTTTCTTAGAGTTGGCCAATCAGAGAGAATGTGCCTTCAAGCTGGCTTCCATGTCCTCTGGACACGTCCCCATTCTTCTTTAAGCACTTCCTTGCTATCTGTCACAATAAATGTTCCAAGCTCATCTTCTAATTGCCCTGCTCCACTTCCAGATTCAGCCATTTCTCCAAGGAGTCTTGGTTTCTTTTAGTGGATAATGATATTTATAATTCAGCATGTGAATACTAGGTGCGCTCATTACTATTGGGGTTTTATTGTGCCCAGATTCTCTTAGTAAATAGACATATAACACATACATCCATATACACACACACACACATATGTATGTATATATGCACACATATATGTATACATATGTGTGTGTACATGTGTGTGTTTATACCTGTATGTATATAGCTCACCCCAGGCGCTACCCTCATGTTGGTGTCATACTTACTCCACTCAGATTCTGATAGCCCACATCAGGTTGCCCATCTGCATGAACAGCCTCTTCGCAGCACTTGTGCCGGACGCTCAACCCACGCCAGGCCCACAACCTGTGATGGTGCCTTCTCGTTCTGCTCCAGCATAACTCTCAGTGCCAGTTGTTCTTCTGCACCTTCAAATGTTAGTCTTCATTTTGGTTATATTGTTCCTTCCTTCCTTTCCTTTTTCTTTTCAACCTGTAGGATATTATGTGATTAATTATTCATTGTTTATCTATATTTGTTTTCTTTCTTTACACTGGTTCCCGCTTTCTAACCTAAACTATCTGCCTACACACTGCCTGATCTTCCTCATGCCACACGTTCATCATTTTCCTTCCTTTCACTTTTAGACATTTTTTAAAAGTCTGTGTTCTTTCTCGTCCCATTCTCAACCAATCACTATCATCTTGTTTTGAGTCTCATTATTCTAGTAAAAAGGATCTCTTTAATTTTAACCATGACTTCACAAGTTAAATACAGCCTCCTGTTTCAGTTTTTAAGTTGCAAAACTTAGTTTTATCACATTATTTTTGAACAATGTATAAAATGCAGAAAGATTCACTGAAAGAATTACTACAGCTCCTAAAATTCTAAGAAATTCAGGCCTATTGATAGAACAACCCAATAAAATCAAAGAAAAAATATTCTTAACAGTATAACAAAATTAACATATCAGAACTTTCAAATAAATTAATTTATATCTGTGCTTAATAATATTTTTCAAAATTTAAATAACATTATAAATGGAACATTACAATTACTTTATATCATATATCATATAATATTAGTAAGATCCCAGTAATACTTATTTCCAAACTACCTAGCATTTAGGATATTATGTTACAATAGATTTTTAACTTTAACTTGTACACACACACACACACACAAATATATATGTGCATATATGTGTGTGTGTGTGTGTATATATATATATATATATGTATTTAGAGACAGAGCCTTGCTCTGTTACCCAGGCTGGAGTGCATGCAGTAGTGCAAACATGGCTCACTGCAGCCTGACCTCCTGGGCTCAAGTGATCCTCCTGCCTCAACCTTCTGAGTGGCCGGGACTACAGGGGTGTGCCATCATGCCCAGCTAATTTTTAAATTTTTTTATAGAGATGGGGTCTTTTTGTGTTGCCCAGGCTGGTCTTGAACTCCTAGTGTGAAATAATCCTCTTGCCTTGGCCTCTCAAAGTGTTGGGATGACAGATGTAAGCCACAGAACCAGGCTTTCAGTTTTGATAGCAAGAAAAATTATTTTTAGACTAAAATATAGATGAATAAATAGGTCACTTCTGTTTATAATAAGGAAAACTTCTTGTGTGTCTTGAAAAGCTTTGAGAAAAAAGTCAATCATGGAATGGTTCGAGAAAAATATTTAAAAAGATGCTCTGTGTGTGTGTGTGTGTGTATATATATATAAATATATATATAAATATATATAAATATAAATATATATATATATAAATATATATATAAATATATATAAATATAAATATATATATATATA